>NW_017675229.1:9490-72390 GCF_001879085.1 Nicotiana attenuata | reverse complement strand
ACCCCAAATACATTACCTGATTAAGACATAGTGCAGTGTGGAAAGGCCAGCCCTCAAGTGTCCAAGTTCAGAGGGAACTCAAGGTCCCAAGGCAAGGCTCACAAGAGGGGGGCAGAACTTAGGAACTAAAAGAGAGTGTAAGTGTAGAAGTGGAACTCTAAAAGGGCAAAGGAAGAGGGAAGCAATTCACATTAATACACATAGGGGATAGGGCATGGTGGAATTTGCAAGAGCAACAGAAAAGCAAGCTGATGGGCACATCCAGCAATGGGATATGCTGGCACACCCTCCAGCCTGTTTATATAAAGGTTAAGACTCCATTGGTTCAAACTTAATTCATGGGCAACAACTCACATTTCCATGCCTTAAGTCACAACTAACACATAGGGGTAATAGGGTAGGGGAGCAAGGATTCACAACAGAAACAGGCAGAAAGATGTGAGCATACATAATTTAAATGTTGAACTCTACAGAAACGACAAAGTAGACATGGATACAAAAAGCTGTAAATAAATACATTGTGATGATGCTGAAGCTTAAATTAGGACATACCAGCATTAAAGAAACAAATAGAGAAAATGCAGTAGTCTTGTAAAAAGCCACAGTGCAGACAAGAAGAGAGAGTAATATTATGTGTAAGTAAGAATTCAGAAGGATTGTGAAGTGTGTAGTGAAGGATTGTTAATCGTGTGTTTGTGAAAAAGGGGCGTGCCTTTTATAGTGTAAAAATCAGGCAGAAATAAGGTAAGAAAATAGTTGAAGAACTAATTGTCAATCAATTACACAAAACTCTCTTTAATTAATGGATTCAGATTCAAACGGGTGAATACCAATTAAGGAAAGAAATTGAATAAATACTTTGTGCACAGCAGGCAATTAAGGGCACATACATAAAAAGGTTATTTAAGGACAGGGTTTTGAAGTACACGGTTTGTACAAATGAGGTAAGGAAATCAATTAACAGCCAGTACATCACCAGGTCTGAGATTTGTATGAATGAACCGAGTCAAAAAGATGGGAAAGGTTTTTAACTTAAGGGAAATCAGCAAACAATGGAAAGGGAATCAATTAGACCTATTTAGAAAGGATTATGAATTAATCACAAGTTTGAGAACCACTTTAAAGGGAAGTTCCTCGTATATAAGGAGCATACGAACATGTTAAGCATGAAAGAAAATTGTCATGTCATCAATAGAAAATTCAGTGTAGAAGAGTTTAGTAAAAATCAGCATTGTATAAAAACAACGATGTCCAAACTTAGTTGGCCTGAAAGAGTTAGGGATTCTAAAATAAAACCCCTAGTTCAAGCAAATCACGAAGCAAAGATGAGAGGGCAAGCAATTGAATCGAAAACATGTTTAGGGGTTTTAAAAAAGAACTGAAACTTCTAACATGCTTCTTTCAGCAACAGAATTCATGAGAAACATGATAGCAAAGTAACATGCAAACACAGTAGAATGGTTCGAAGCAAACAGAGTGGAAGAAACTAATTCGAAGCATAACGAGAAAAGATTGTTAAGAACAGTAGGAAAGCATGCTTAAGAGGATCTTTTAGAAGAAACTTAAACAAGGTTCAGTAGAAGGAAAATAGCAAAACATTAAGAACACAGTAAAAAATATAGTAGGCGAAACATACCAGAACATGGTAGAAGAAAATACCAGAACATAGTGGAAAAGCATACGAGAACACAATAGAAGAACATACAAGAACCTGATAGAAGAAAAACATAGGAGCACAGTAGAAAAGCATACGAGACCATAATATAGGAAAACACAGTAAGAGAAGCATACAAGAACATGGTAAAAGAAAATACAAGAACACCACAGAGGCAAATACACACAAAAGAAAGAAAGTCAGAAAACACTTGAACAATTTCAGAAAACCCTAGATCGGAAAAAAAGTTTTGAAAGTAATTTTTGAAAGAAAAGTTAGGGAAATCATTTGAAAGCTCAGGGAAAGCGTAGATACACAACGAATCTAAAGAAATCGGAGAAAACCTCGAAGGGTTAGGGTTTCAGAAGAACCCTAGAAATGAGAAAGGCTTTGAAAGGTCACCGATCTAAGTCGGAGAGGTCAGAATCAGGCTCAAACAACCATGATACACCGAAGCAACGCCGGAGATGACCGTGGAACTCCGAATCGACAGAGGTCTGGGTATGAACCTTCAAGGTCAGGCCTTGAATCCTCAGAGATCATGCACGTAGGAGCCATAGGAGGCCGGTGTAGGACTCTCGTAGCCTTGGAGGCCATAGATTCCGGTGGATTTCAGCGCGGAGATGGTAAGAGGCGGCTAGGGTTTGAGAATATTCGAGAGAGTTTGAGAGAGCAGAAGGTTTCAGAGGCGGCGGGCTGGTGAAAAGGATTAGGGTTAAGGGGGGTTGGTAAATTAAAAAGGAAAGAATGAAGCGTGGCTGTTGATCATTTTGATCAACGGCCTGGATTAAATGGGGAGCCGGGCGGGTTGTATTTAATTGGGTCAGGGGCGGGTAATTTAAGAATTGGGCTGGGCAATTTGGGATTGAAATTGGGTTTAATTGGGGGCTGATTTAGGCTAAAATTGAAATAAGTAGGGCTAGTGTTTAAATAGCCACTTTTTCCTTTTTATTTATAAAAAATAGTTAAATAATTTCTGGAAACAAAACTAAAGGTACTAAATTGATTAATATATAAATATTAAATAAAAAATACTGGAATCAATTTTGTAACTATAAATGCAATTAAATCTTAAAATAGGCTAAAATTGCAATTATATGCAATTTAGCTTTAAAAATACTAAATAAATTTGTAAAAAATGCAAAAATTATGTTAGCTACATTTTAGCATAAATATAAAATTCTAATAAACAAACTACCCAAAAATAATAACTATGGAAATAATCATTGGGTTTTTATAGATGAAAAAGGGAAATAAATCATTTTAAAAACCTTAAAATTATGGAAAAAATAGTAAAAATGCTTGGATATACTTATATATGCGTATATATGCTATTTTAAAGATATTTCGCATATAAAAAGAATATACGGGGAAAAATTGGGTATCAACAACAAGATGGTGATATCATAGTCCTTTAGTAGCTCCAACCACCTTCTTTGCCTCAAATTGAGCTCCTTCTGCTTGAACAAATACTGCAAACTCTTATGATCCGTGAACACCTCACATGACATGCCATATAAATAATGCCTCTAGATCTTCAGCGCGTGAACAATGGCTGCTAGCTCCAAATCATGAACTGGATAGTTCTTCTCGTGAATCTTCAACTGCCGCGAAGCATATGCAATAACCTTGCCATTCTGTATCAACACCGCACCAAGTCCAATACGAGATGCGTCACAATATACTATAAATGGCCCTGAACCTGTGGGCAACACCAATACTGGCGCCGTGGTCAAAGCTGTCTTGAGCTTCTGAAAGGTCGCCTCACACTCGTCCAACCACCTGAACTGGGCACCCTTCTGGATCAACCTGGTCATCGAGGCTGCTATAGATGAAAACCCCTCCATGAACCGGCGGTGATAACCCGCCAAACCCAAAAAACTCCGGATCTCTGTAGCTGATGTGGGTCTAGGCCAGTCCTTGACTGCCTCTATCTTCTTTGGATCCACCTGAATACCCTCTGCTGATACAACATGACCCAAAAAGGCAACCGAACTCAACCAGAACTCACATTTCGAAAACTTAGCATACAAATGACTGTCTCTCAGAGTCTAAAGAATAACTCGAAGATGCTGCTCGTGCTCCTCTCGGCTGCGGGAGTAGATCAAAATATCATCAATGAAGACAATCACGAAGGAATCCAAATAAGGCCTGAACACTCGGTTCATCAAATCCATGAATGCTGCTGGGGCATTCGTCAACCCAAATGACATCACTAAAAACTCGTAGTGCCCATATCGAGTGCGAAAAGCTGTCTTAGGGACATCGTATGCCCTAATCCTCAATTGATGGTAGCCAGATCTCAAATCAATCTTCGAAAATACCTTGGCACCCTGAAGTTGATCAAACAAATCATCAATCCTCGGTAATGGATACTTGTTCTTGAAGGTGACCTTGTTCAACTGCCGATAATCAATACACGTCCTCATCGATCCATCATTCTTCTTAACAAACAACACCGGTGCATCCCAGGGCGAGACACTAGGTCTAATAAAGCCCTTATCAAGCAAATCTTGCAACTGCTCCTTCAATTCTTTCAACTCTGGCGGGGCCATGCGATACAGAGGAATAGAAACGGGATGAGTGCCCGGAGCCAAATCAATGAATAATTCAAAATCCCTGTCGGGTGGCATCCCCGGCAGGCCTGCAAGAAATACCTCTGCAAACTCCCGAACAACTGGCACGGAATCCATAGAAGGAACCTCAGCACTAGAATCACGAACATAGGCTAAATAAGCCAAACACCCCTTTTCAACCATACGCCGAGCTTTCACATACGAAACAACCCTATTGATAGAATGACCAGGAGTCCCTCTCCACTCCAATCGAGGCAACCCCGGCAAGGCAAAGGTCACGGTCTTGGCGTGACAATCCAATATAGCATGGTAAGGTGACAGCCAATCCATCCCCAAAATGACATCGAGATCAACCATATCGAGAAGTAGGAGATCTACACTAGTCTCAAGACCCCCAATAACAACCACGCACGAATGATAGACACGATCTACAATAATAGAATCCCCTACTGGCGTGGACACATACACGGGAACACTCAGGCATCACGAGGCACAACCAAATATGGAGCGAAATAAGATGACACATAGGAGTACGTAGACCCTGGATCAAATAAAACTGAAGCATCTCTACTGCAAACTGAAACCGTACCTATGATAACTGCATCGGAGGCCTCAGCCTCATGCCTAGCTGGAATAGCATAACATCGGGGCTGGGCCCCACCACCCTGAACTATATCTCTGGGACGGCCCCCTGCTGGCTGGCCTCCACCTCTAGTGGCTTGGCCTCCACCTCTAATGGCCTGACCTCTACCTCTAGCGGGCTGACCCCTACCTCTGGATCCCCGACCCCTACCTTTAGCTGGCTGGGCAGGCGGTGCCTGAATCATGGCTCGAGAACTCTGCTGCTGCGACTGAGCACCCACTAACCTCGGACAAGCCCTCCGGATATAACCATACTCACCACACTCAAAACATCCATTTGAATATTGCGCCTGAGGAAAGTGAGACTGATCCTAACGGGCCGGCTGACCGCAATAATAACTCTGAAGAGGAGGTGCTCTGATAGGAGCTGGCGGTGCACTATGAGCTGGCTGTTCTGAAGGAGGTACATAAGGACCACGACTCCCTGAAGCTCCCTGGGATGCCTGAAGCGCTGAATGAAACGGCCTGGGATGGTTGCCTCAACCAAAAGAATCCCTGCCTCCAGATGAGGCACCACTGAACCTGCCCGAATGACGTGGCCTCTTATCAGACCCCTGACCACTACCCTACGCTAAAACCATCTCGACTCGTCTGGCCACATTGGCCGCATCCTGCAAAGAAATCTCGCTCCCTGTCTCCTTAGCCATCTACAATCTGATAGGCTGAGCAAGTCCCTCAATAAACCTCCTCACCCTCTCTCTCTCAGTGGGGAGTATAAGAAGGGCATGACGGGCCAAGTCAATAAATCTGGTCTCGTACTGAGTGACGGTCATAGAACCCTGCTGAAGACGCTCAAACTGCCTCCGATAGTCCTCTCTCTGAGTGATAGGAAGAAACTTCTCCAGAAATAGCTGAGAAAACTGATCCCAAGTCAAAGCAGGCGACCCAGCTGGTCTAGACAAACATAAATCCCTCCACCATTTCTTGGTGGAACCTGATAAGCGAAAAGCAGCAAAGTCGACCCCATTGGTCTCCACTATCCCCATATTATGGAGAACCTCATGGCAACTGTCCAAGTAATCCTGGGGATCCTCTAAAGATGTACCGCCATAGGTAGTAGTGAAAAGCTTGGTGAACCTGTCCAACCTCCAAAAAACATCTGTAGACATAGCCGCTCCATCGCTGGTCTGAGCCACAACACCCGGCGGGACTACCCCAACTGGCTGAGCTGCTGGAGTCTGAAACTGGGGAGCCATCTGCTCCGGTGTGTGAGTAGAGGGAGTCTGTACTCCTCCCCCAGCACGAGAGACGGCTGGTGCTACTGGAAGTATGCCTGCCTGAGTGACACTCTCCATAAGGCCCACTAGACGGACCAGAGCATCCTGGAGTACCGGGGTAGCTATGAACCCCTCTAGGACCTGAGCTGGTCCCGTTGGAACGGTCTGGGTCGGAACCTCATCATCAAAGTCAAGCTGAGGCTCCGCCGCTGGTACTGCTGCTCTAGGCTGTGCCCTGCCCTTGCCTCGGCCTCTAGCACGGCCTTGGCCTCGTCCTCTGCCCCTCGTAGGAGCTGCCATCGGGGGCTCGGGCTGCTGATCAGCTGATGAAGCGGTACGCGTTCTCGCTATCTGCGAAAGGACAGAGTAGAGAGTTCAATTAGCATTGAGAGATCAAACCGCACGACAGAGATGAATAGAAGTGAAACTATTCCTAACTTTGTAGCCTCTGGGGGATAAGCACAGACGTCTCCGTACCGATCCCTCAGACTCTACCAAGTTTGTCCGTGAATTGTGAGACCTAAGCAACCTAGAGCTCTGATACCAACTTGTCACGACCCGAATTTCTCACTGTCAGGACCGTGATGGCGCCTAACATTGAACCAGCTAGGCAAGCCAACGTTACTGGTTATTTTACCCTTTCTCTTTATCTTTAACAATTTACCAGATGAGATAAGAAAATCAGCGGAAATCAAAATGCAGAAGAAAAAAATTAACAGTTTAATTTAATACTAATACAAAATCCATAATAAAACTCCACCCAGAACTGGTGTCATAATTACACGGACTGTCTACAAATACTACAAATACTGGTCTGAACAAAGAAATACAAATCTGTCTCAGAAATAGATAAAACAGAAGAAAGAGCAGGATAAAAGGGGACGCCAAGGCCTGCGGATGCCTGCAGGACTACCTCGGGTCTCCACTAGTCTGAAGGAAGCAACCTCGTAGTACGGTCCGTACGGTCCAGCACTGGGATCTGCACAAAAAGTGCAGAGTGTATCATCAGTACAACCGACCCCATGTACTGGTAAATGGCGAGCCTAACCTCGACGAAGTAGTGACGAGGCTATGGCGGGGCATAAAAATATATCTAACCTGCAATAGTTTATAGTAACGGAAAAGAAATACGGAATGAAAATAACCAGAACTTGTATTAATGGAACACAGGACCCAACCAGTCTACTAGTATTCAGCTATAACCAATCCTTAGGGAATTTCAACATCTCAATAATAACTTCACCAGAAATAAAAGCCAAAACAATAATTGATGCGGCGTGCATCCCGATCCCATCATATAAACAATAACAATATCAATGTTCCTACAATAATAGTATCAATAACCTCCCTTATTCCTCCTTGTTGGGGCGCGCAACCCGACCCCACCTGTCCTCCCTTATTACTTCTAAACACATATCACCCTTATTCCTCCTGTTGCGGCGCGCAACCCGATCCCACCTGTCCACCCTTATTACTCCTTGTTGCGGCGTGCAACCCGATCCCACCAAACAATCACAATCCTCCCTTATTCCTCCTGTTGCGACGTGCAACCCGATCCCAACATATGTATATATCAACACCAATCACAAATAATAAATACAAGGGCTTCACAAGTTAACTCAATTTCCACAATTCTTATATTTCAACTACACAATAGAATATTGCTACGTTTATGAAACTTCTCTCATGAAACCAAATCAGCGAGACCACCCAACGTGCACCATAAGGCACCAATGAATCCATATAAACCAACGGAATAATAAAATGATGCTACGAAACCAATAATACCTCAACGGAAACATCAACAACTAACATGAAACAATTAAATAATTCAAAAAAGGGCAACAGTTATATGAAGCAATTACGCATGGAAGCATTTAAGAGCAAGTAGCAATTAAGGCATGGAAACAGTGTAACCAAGTAACAATTAAGACAAGAAGCAGTATACTGGGAAACGGGGAAGGGAACAAACTAAAAATGGACATTTGGCGGCGCATAGGTACTTGTCACCACACCTATATGCCACAAGCATGATATTTCATTTCGCACATAAGTCTGGAATTCCTATTCCCTCAAGTCAAGGTTAGACCAAATACTTACCTCAAGCCAACGAACAATTCAACACTCAACCACCGCTTTACCTCTCGATTCCACCACCAATTCACTCGTATCTAGCCATAATTAATTCAAATACATCAATAAATGCTAATTAAACCAATTCTAATGCATGAATATGAATTTCCCAATGTTTTCTCCAAAAATTCAAAACCCGACCCCGGGCCCACTTGGTCAAAACTCAAAGCTCGAACCAAAACCCGACTACCCATTCACCCATGAACTCAAATATGCAATTAGTTTTGAAATCCGACCTCAAATTGAGGTCCAAATCCCCAAAATTTGAAAATCCTAATTTCTACCCTAGAACACCCAATTTCCCATGAAAAACCCTAGATTTTCAAGTGAAATTATGTAAAAAGATGAATTAGATTGAAGAAGATGAGTTAGAAATCACTTACTTATGATTTGGAGAAGTTTGAGCCTTTGAAAATCGCTTAGGGATGCTTAGGGTTCGAAATTTTGAAGAATGAAGTTGAAATCCCGTCCAAATGATGTTTTGTTCAGGTGCAGATGTCGCAATTGCGACAGGAGCTTCGCAATTGCGAAGCTCGCAAATGCGAGACAGGCTTCGCAATTGTGAACCTGCTGCATGTCTGCTCCTTTCGCAATTGCGAGCATTTGGTCGCAATTGCGATGACTTGCTCTCCCTGATGGCTTCGCAATTGCGAAGAAAGGTTCGCAAATGCGAACAAGGCAGGCCTGGGCTTTCTTCGCAAATGTGATCAAGCCCTCGCAATTGCCAAGCCTGTTAGGCTCGCAATTGCGAAGCCTGACCTCGCAATTGCGAGATCAGAGCTTGCAACACAACTGAACCTGCAACAGCCATTTCTCTAAGTCCAAATTCACTCCGTGGCCTATCCAAAACTCACCCGAGCCCTCGGGGCTCCAAACCAAACATGCACGCAAGTCTAAAAACATCATACGGACTTGCTCGTGCAATCAAATCATCAAAATAACATCTCAAACAACGGATTTAACACCAAAACTCATGAATTTCACAAGATAGTTCAAATTTCTCCGATTTATACCAAACCAACTCCGATTCTTACCAAATTTCACAGATATAGCGTAAATATTATATTAAGCCTGTACCGGGCTCCGGAACTAAAATACGGGCCCGATACCATCAAGATTTTACACCATTTTTTTTTCCAAAAGTCCTTATATTTTCCAGCAAACAATTTTCTTAAAAAAATTCTTTTCTCGGGCTAGGGACCTTGGAATTCGATTCCGAGAATACGCCCAAGTCCCATATTTTACTACGGACCCTACGGTCGTCAAATCACGGGTCCGGGTTCGTTTACCAAAAATATTGACTGAAGTCAACTTTAATCAATTTTAAAGGCCGAATTTAATATTTTTCTTAAAATTCACATAAAAGCTTTCTGGAATCGCGCCCGGATTGTGCACGCAAATTGAGGAGAGATACAGGGAGGTTTTCAAGGCCTCAGAACACGGAAATGTACTTTAAAACAAAAGATGACCTTTTGGGTCATCACAAATAGCGTCCGTAGAGACGCTCGAATAGTCGATCAGAACGCATAGAGCGGTGAAGCAAGCGAAATTATCCTTCGAATGATATTCGAGATGTTATAGACTCAACAAGCCGCAATAGCAGAACTCCAAAATCAGAATCGTGCACCGAGCAGGATCGAGCTCGAGCCATCACAAGAAGTTGTTCATAGAGCCGAATCGGTGCCAAAGAGATCAAATGAAGGAGAATTGGAGACTAATCCCGCTATCATAAAAATGCTCGAGGAACTGAGGAAGCGGATCGAGACAGGGGAAAAGAAGATCGAAGAAAATGATAAGAAGGTGGAAACTTATAACTACAGGGTCGACCGAATCCCGGGGGCACCACCGCTATTGAAAGGACTTGATTCCAAAAAGTTTGTCCAAAAACCTTTCCCCCCAAGTGCGGCTCCGAAGCCAATCCCGAAGAAGTTCCGTATGCCCGAGATTCTGAAGTATAACGGGACGACAGATCCAAACAAACATGTCACCTCTTATACGTGTGCCACTAAGGGAAATGACTTGGAAGATGATGAGATTGAATCCGTATCACTGAAGAAGTTTGGAGAAACTCTATCGAAGGGTGCTATGATATGGTATCATAATTTACCACCTAACTCTATTGATTCATTTGCTATGCTTGTAGATTCCTTTGTAAAGGTGCACGCTGGAGCCATTAAGGTTGTAACTAGAAAGTCGGACCTATTCAAGGTAAGACAAAAAGACAACGAGATGCTCAGGGAATTCGTATCTCGATTTCAAATGGAACAGATGGATTTGCCACCGGTCACCGATGATTGGGCTGTTCAAGCCTTCACTCAAGGTCTCAACGAACGGAGTTCCATAGCTTAGCAACAATTAAAGCAGAATCTGATCGAATATCCAGCCGTCACTTGGTATGATGTACATAATCGATATCAGTCAAAGATTAAGGTTGAAGACGATCAATTGGGGACTCCAATTGGTTCGATTTATCCCAACAGGCCCGTGGACAGAGTTAAAAGGGATGTCAACCGGGAACCACGATCGAACAGAGTCCGATATCATCCATACAGCGGAGATCGAAGAAATAACGGGCCTGGGCACAACCCCATTCGGAATGATAGCAGGAATGATCGGGGATAGAGCTCCCAAGGGCTCATAAGCAAGAGTGGTTTCGATAGGGATACCGGGTCCAAAGAAGCACCTCGATTGTCAGAATATAACTTCAGCATAGATGCTTTTGCCATAGTATCGGCCATTGGGCGTATCAAGGATACCAGGTGACCTCGACCTCTGCATACCAATCCGGCCAAGAGAAACCCAAACCAAATATGCAAGTATCATGGCACCCATGGCCATAAAACAGAAGATTGCAGACAGCTAAGAGAGGAAGTAGACCGATTATTCAACGAGGGGCACCTTCGAGAACTCTTAAGTGATCGAGACAAGAACCACTTCAAAAACAGAGACTCAAACAGACAGAGCGAGCAGGAAGAGCCACAGCATGTGATTCACATGATCGTTGGAGGAGTCGATGTTCCTCTAGGACCGGTATTTAAATGCACCAAGGTGACGATCACGAGGGAAAAGCGAACTCGGGACTACTTACCAGAAGAAACCTTGTCTTTCAACGACGAGGATGCAGAAGGGATCGAACAACCTCACAACGACGTACTGGTAATAGCTATCCAACGTGTGTTGATTGATCCAGGTAGCTCGGCAAACATTATTCGATCAAGGGTCGTAGAGAAACTGGACCTCCAAGATCAAATTGTGCCCGCACCTCGAGTACTTACAGCTTCAACATGGCAAGTGAAACCACCAAAGGGGAAATCATTTTGCTAGTAAATGTGGCCGGGACCATCGAAGTAACAAAGTTCTATGTGATCGAGGGTGACATGAGGTACAACACACTTCTCGGAAGGCCTTGGATCCATAACATGAGGGCAGTTCCCTCGATGCTTCATCAAGTCCTGAAGTTCCCAACATCGGAAGGAATCAAAACGGTGTACGGTGAACAACCCGCCGACAAGGAATGCTTGCAATCGACGAAGTAATACCGGTATCGGCGCTTTCATCAACAAAGGGATCAGAGTCGAAGAGAAAGCAGGAAGTCAAATAGCAACCACAGTCACCGGCCTCGGCCTGATCGGGGGAGCAGAAAACTTTCAAGGATGATGATTATATGATACCTCGAACCTTCATAATCCCCGATGATTCTGACACAACGAAGTCAACGGTCTAAGAGCTGGAACAAATCATACTGATCGAGCATCTACCCGATCGAAAGGTATACCTGGGCACGAGGTTAACTCCCGAATTTGAATGAATCCAATGGTTTTGAATCTTTCTCCTTCCGGCAAAATACAAAGAGAGCCTCAAGCTTACACCTACACATATTCTATTAGAAGTATACTTTGATTATTAAATAATTATATACTAATATTAATACTTAGTCTATTCTTCTCAAGATTCTTAACCCCCAATATTGGGTAGCTGGGTGTTGAGTTGGAAAAATAACACGAAATTAATGGATACATCACAAATGTATTTTTTAATAAACTATAATTAATTAGCATATCCCTTCGTTCCGATCCATCTATGTGGCGCTATCTTTTTTTAGTTCATTTCAAAAATGAATTTTTTTTATATTTGGAATCAACTTAATTTTAAACTTTTTATTTTACCTTTAATATTATGTTTTCATAGTTATAAAAATTTCGTGACATATTTAAGGTTACAAGTTTTAAAAAAAATTATTTCTTTTTAAAAATACGTGTCTAATAATCAAACATAAATTAAAAATAATAAAGTATTTATTATTAGCTCAATTTTGGTTTGGTGTAAGCACACCTAGTGCGTGTAAACTTTTTTTGAGTTGAAATTTTCTCAGCAGCAGCCAGCAAGGATATAATCATGTCCGACGATTTCGGATTCTCTTGGCCTTCTGCCAGAGTCTATGCCATATATAGTCTGCAAATTATCAACCTTGCCATCAAGTTATATCATCCGTCAATCGTTCGGTGCTCCCTTAACAATTGATGCCTTCTGCTTCGAGCAGATCCAGGATTAAACAGACCGATCAAAAGAAAAAAAAATTATTATTATAACTTGGAGCAAAGCATAAAGTAATAAAAATATTATAATTTATAAATCATAAAAATACATCATTTATTTTCAATTATCCTTGACGAATTTTCATAGCTGAAACTATCGTCCAACTCAAGAATAGACAACTGAAACTAGAACTCGGTTAAAAACTTAGTTTAAAAGGAGTTCACTGCATATATATTGATACCCAAGGCAATTTGAAACAGAGTAAGAATTAATAAAGTAAAATACATTTAGTAGGAACTAATATGAAAAAAGGACAGCAGCGCAAAACAAAGACCTTTTATAGTAATACCTTTTTTTTCGTATTAGAGGTCAGCAGTGCAAAACATAACAAAGACCAACCGAAAAAAAATGGCTCCTACAAAGAAGAAAGAAGGAAAGGACAAACAAAAAAAATAGAAAAAAATTCTAATGTTTTATACTTCAATACCACACAAGAGGGGGTGATTTGTGTGGTGACCAATTTTTCGCTTAAACTGATTATGGAAGGACCTGGTTCTTTTAAGTGTTCCTTAACTTACTATTGCAGAAATAGTAAATGCAAAAAGTAAAGAACACAAGTATTTTACGTGGAAAACACCTGGCTCAAAAGGTGAAAAAACCACGACCTACTTTCTAGTAGGATTTTCCCAAATTCTCCACTAAAATCACTGAGCCAAAACAGCATTTACAAAACTCTTTGTAAACCTAAGGATTACCTCTAACCCCGTTGTAGCAAACAGCTTCTAACTGCTGCGACAACTTCAAGTTAACTCTAACTTGAAAACTCCGAGTACCTATTACAATTGCCTCTAGATAAAGCTGAAAGGTACAATATGAAAACACCTACTACAATTGAACTAGAATAAAAGACAGACACTTGGAACTGGTTCTTCTATCTGGTTCATATAGCTTCAAGTTTGCACACTTGAATCACACACGAACTGCTTGCAAAATTGCCTTGCTATTTTGCTCTCAATTCATGTTTGACTTATGCTTATGTGCGTTACCTGTAAAAGATAACAACACTGATATTTATAGAGTTAGTAAATAGAGATTGACTAGAATTCTGATGCTACTCTTCCTTGGTGGAAGAGTTCTAGTTGATCTCAACATCTAACTCCTTCCCTTTCTTTAACCGTGTTCTCTTTGAGTAAGGTCCTTCTCCTTATCAATTATGCAACCTTTTCGATCAGGATCAGGAGATATCAATTCTGTCAAGTTAGGTTTATCTCCTTCACGTGCATCCCATATGCTTAAGTCTATCCGTATCTGTGCTCCACTGGGATGGACCTGGTTCATGTCTGGATTCCTTTGTCAGTCTTCAAAACTAACCTTTACTTGGGCCAACAAATTCCCCCTTTTTGATGATGACAAACTCTGTGCTTTTCATATACTTAGGCCCTGCTAGAAATCAGCTCAACATCAATGCAATGTTAGAAATATTTTTCACTTATCATCAAGGACCAGGTTCCTTAGGTTATAAACATTACTGTTCAGAGTATAAAGCACAATTTCTTTTCCCCCCTTTTGGCATCATCGAAAAGTTGCATAAAAATGTGTGATTCGTAGATTTTAAAAATTACTCATGGCCACTGGGGCAACTGCAAATGCGTTCATGGATTAATCATCAATAATCAACGACATATTCAAACTATCAAGGAAATATAAACACTCAATAAGAGCAAAAGCAGCAAACTTCACTGATAGAGAATATGATTCTGCCACAATCCACAAAAAGAAACAAAAATAGTTAAAACATGAGCAACAAAAAGAAATATCCCGAATTTGGGTCACTGAAGGGTCTAGGCAGGGCTAGGAATTTAAGGCTTGGAAGAACTGGGGTTTTGGGATTTGGCTTGGAGAAGGTGCAACATGTCTTGAAGAATTCCATCATTCTTCTCCTTTTCCTTTGTGAGCTCAGTTCTGAGAGCATCTCTCAGATTCTACGTCAGCCAAACGAGTCTTCAGCCTTGCCATCTCAGCATCCTTTGCCTCACTTTCCTGCAATAGAGCTCTGACCTTGCTATTTACATGTGTCTTTTTAGATGAACCAGGTTCATTGGGAATGGCAGTGATCTCATAATCACAAGCAAGTAGAGTATTGATTCCAAAATGGTCTTTGCTTGTGGCCATCTCCCACTTCTTTAGAGGCACCTTACAATGAGCAAGAACAATAGTGAGAATGAAAACATAAGGAGTGGCATGAGCCTTGGATCCATTGATAACCCGATCTAGAAGCTTGATTATAAACCCAGGCCAGTTGATCTGCCGCCCACTGTCCAGACATTCCATCAAAACCAAGTCCATGTAGTTGGCAATGTGCCTTCTTTCCTGCCTAGGCAGCACACACTTGATGACGAATTCAAACAATACCTTGTGGGGAGGCTTCAGTTCACTTTTATAAACAACCTTTGCTGCACTTACTTCCTTACTATCACAGAATTTCCTAGTAATGGCTAGGGAAGTAGGAAGGGAGTCCAGACTTGGCCATTTTTGCCTTGTGTAATCATCATAGCCTTCAGAGGGTATACCAAGGATTTCCACCATCTCTTTTGCATCAAAGGAAGTTTGAACCCCCTTCACCAGGCCGGTGACCTTCCATCCTTTACCTCAACATTTTCCATGAATTCAATAATCTCATTTCTAGCTAGTCTACCATCTAACTGAAGGACCATGTCCTTCCACCCCTGTACTTCTAGATTTTCAAGCAGTAGAACCATTCCTTCTTCCTCCAAGTCCTTCAAGAGTCTTCCCTTCAAGATAGTTCGTTTGCCAAACTTGGCCAGCTTGTCCTGTTCATTATCAAACTCATCCTCCTCTCCACCACTCCAGCCTTTTTCTTCAGTAATTTTCACTTGTTTGGCTTTCACAGCAGACCTTTTTCGTTTAGCCAAAGTAGAGGATTTAGCAGACTTAGATATAGATGAAGACTTCTTTGAGGAAATCTTGGCTTTCTTGGGCTTAGGGGTCTGAACCTCCACCTCAACATTCACATGTTCACCTTGATGGACCGAGTCCATCTCATCCACATCAACAGCCTCAACAGGCTCTGCCACCTTTTCTTTCCCTTTGTCCATCCTTTTCGTTTTACTTTCTCCTATAGCTCTCTGCAACTCCTCCTTACTTTGCTTCAGCTTGCTCCTCGTGGCCCTTCCTCTTGGGAGAGAAGTTTCAGTAGTGTCAGAAGGAGCAGCCTTCCTTTTCTTGTTGGCTCTTGTTGTTCCAGGGGTCTTTGTTTTTGGAGTTCTCTTTTTCTTGGGGTTATAGCTATCAGCTACCTTTTTCAAAATATCTGCTAGAGTTTCTTCCACAGATGAACCAGGTTCATCTGTGTGCCTTCCAGGATTAACTAGTCCTTCAGCAGCTTCTCCTGATCCACTTACCCCTGTTTTCTTGCTACTTTCTTCCACCTTTTCTGGCTCAGCTCCACAAATAGCCATTTTAACAGTTTCAGAGGTGGGTGAAGAATCAGCCACTTCTTTCCCTTTTCCTCTCTCATCACTACGCACACCCTCACTCTCCTTTTCTTTTTCTCTTTTATTTTTACCTCCTCTCCTCTTGAATCAGTCCTCTCCACATCCATCACAGACCCATTCAAGACAGATCGATTTTCAAGATTTTTGGCCAAATCATAGATTATTGCAGTGGAAGGATTTTGCACAGATGTTACCTGCTCAGAATCGGAAGACCCAGTTCCTTCCCCCTCACTTGAGACTTGAAAGATTCATCAGAACTTTGGGAGTCTTGGGCTTGACTTGCCTTTAACCGTGCATTTAATTTCCTTAACAGCGCACCTGTAGCCACAGTTTTTCGAGCAAACATCTTTACTCGCCTTCTCCTTGGTTGAGGGGTAGTGCTGGGTTGAGGAGTAGTGGAAGAATCGGAGGGGGTAGGTGGAGGAGGTGTAACGGGGTTATCTTGGGGGTTAGTCATTCTCTCTTGATTCTGAAAAAATGGGTGGTTTGAATTTTTGGAAGAGAAGATAGAAAATTTTGACGGTTTTTTAAAATTATGGGAGAGTGGTAGGGTGATGATGATGAATTTAAAGGAAGAGGGTAATTAATACACAACGACAACTTTTAGCAGTCAAATAGAAGTCTAATCAGCCTGAAATTTCAGTCTGAATAGTCTGTTAGGCTTCCCTAGAATCTAGGTGTTTTAACACGGTGAGGATTCTTGTTGAAAACGAAACTGGTTCAAACTTATTTGGATAGGCTTGTGGAGATTTTGGACATAGGTAGGACTCTGCTCATGAATTAAATATTAGTATTTCAAATTGTGCAGGGTGTAGAAAATATACCTCGTTATTCAGATGAACCAGGTTCTTCACTGAGAATCCTCTTGATCATGTCTCAATTTGCCAAAATAGAAAAAATTTAGTTAGAGATCAGTGAGTCATATTAACACATAGCACATGAGTATACTATTCACAGTATGAGACTGAGCAAAGATTAGTCTAGTTAGTTACACAAGTTCCAGATTTTCTAACCGAAAAAAAATATTTAATTTTTTTTTTAATTGTGCATTCTGAACTGGTCCATTAGGTGATCTTAATCATCCCTAATTCTGACCTGTTCCTTTCAAAGTTCTCTCTACTCAGTTCTTTTGTAAAGATGTCAGCAATCTGCTTATCAGTAGCACAAAACTCTACAGTAATCAAGCATTTCTCATAGTTGTCCCTTAAAAAATGGTGCCTAACATCAATGTGCTTAGTTCTCTTATGATGAACTGGGTTCTTTGTCATACTAATAGCACCAGTGTTATCACAAAAAATAGGGATGCAACCAACATCAAGTCCAAAATCCATTAATTGCTGTTTGATCCACAACAATTGAGCACAACATGAAGCAGCAACAACATACTCAGCTTCAGCAGTAGATAAGGCCATTGAATTTTGCTTTTTAGTAGCCCATGACACAAGACATGAACCAAGAAAGTGTGCCATAACTGAGGTGCTCTTCCTGTCTACAAGGAAACTCGCATAGTCAGCGTCAGCATTTCCCACTAGGTTAAAGTTACTACCTTTTGGATACCAAAGGCAAAGGTCAGTGGTGCCTTTCAAGTATCTCAATATTCTCTTGACAGCGGTCAAATGGGATTCTTTTGGATTTGCTTGAAATCGAGCACAAAGCCCTACACTGAAGACAATGTCAGGTCTGCTAGCAGTAAGATACAAAAGTGAACCAATCATTCCCCTATACAACTTCTGATCAACAGATGAACCAAGTTCATCTATGTCCAATTTTGTGGCTGTTGCAATCGGAGTATCGATTTCCTTTGATTCTTCTATTTTAAACTTCTTAAGCAACTCTTTTACATATTTCTGCTGATGGATCATTGTTCCATTTGAGTTTTATTTAATTTGTAAGCCTAAAAAGAAATTAAGCTCACCCATCATACTCATTTCAAATTCACTCTCCATTAGTTTAGCGAATTCCTTACTTAGTTTTCAGTAGGCTCTCCAAATATTATGTCATCAACATATATCTGCACTACTAGAAGATCTTTACCTTTTTCCCTCAAGAATAGAGTGTTATCGATTTTACCTCTCTTGTAGCCATGTTCAAGCAGAAATTTTGATAGTCGTTCATACCATGCTCTAGGAGCCGGCTTGAGTCCATAGAGTGCCTTGTCAAGTCTGTATCATGATCAGGCACTCCTTGCTTTCAAACCCGTGGAGGTTTCTGACTAAACGCTTACTCCTTAAGTAGCCATTTGAGGTAAGGCTACTCGTTCGACGTCCATCGTGGTCGAAAGTGTAAAACTTCCATGTATCGCTAGCTAAAGGCTATGAGGTAGTCTATGCTTCAACCTTGCAACTGGTAGCAAAGGTCTCATCATAGTCGTATGCCCTCCTCTTGGCTATATCCTTGAACCACCAATCTTGCCTTGTTTCTTGTAACAGTTCCATCTTCATCAAGTTTGTTTCTGAAGACCCATTTTGTGCCAATTACTGATCTGTCCTTGGGTTTTGGAACCAGATGCCAAACTTGACTTCTTTCAAACTGGTTGAGTTCATCTTGCATTGCATTTACGCAGTCTGCATCCTGCAAAGCCTCAACAACATTTTTAGGTTCAAGAAGAGATAAAAAGCATCAAAAGCACAAAGATTCTTTAATAAATATCTATTTTTAATTCCAGAGGTTGGATCAGTAATTATGTTCTTAATAGGATGAGTACGTTGGTACTTGTAAGGTTTTACAACCAACTAGTTTCCTCTTGATGTTTCTCCAATGTTTTGTTGCTGAGGAACATGTTCATGGACAGGTTCCATTGAGATATTAGATTTAGTTCCTCTTTGTTCAGTTCCCCCCGTCAGGTTGCCCTGGATAGCAGAGCCTGTTCCATCACCTGTTCCTTCTTCTGGTGCAGCTTCAGCCTGGGCTGTGATTTCATTTAAACTTCTTACAGCCCAATGGCTTCATCTTCATGTTCCTGTCTCTCAGAAAGAATGTTAGTTTTATCAAAAACCACATGAACACTTTCTTCTACACACATACTTCTTTTGTTATACATTTTATAAGCCTTGGTATGTGAAGAATATCCCAAGAATACTCCCTCATCACTTATGAGATCAAACTTACCTAGGGAGTCCTTTCCATTGTTGTGCACAAAGCACTTGCATCCAAATGCCCTAAGATGGGATATATTTGGTTTTCTCCCTTTAAGTAACTCATAGGGAGTCTTCTCTACAAGAGGCCTAGTCATGCACCTATTAATGATGTAACATGCAGTGTTTACAGCTTTTGCCCAAAAATTATGGGGCAGTTTACTAGAAAGAAGCATAGTCCTAGCCATATCTTCAAGTGTCCTATTCTTTCTTTCAACTACTCCATTTTGTTGTGGAATCCTAGGGGCAGAAAAATTATGATCTATGCCATTCACATCACAAAATTCAGTAAACTTGGCATTTTCAAATTCAGTTCCATGATCAGACCTAATTGATGCAAGTTGATTACCTAGTTGTTTCTGAGTTTTTATAACAAAAGAAGTAAACATGTCAAATGCTTCATCTTTAGATGTTAAAAACAATGTCCAAGTAAACCTAGAGTAATCATCATCAAGCACCATCACATATCTTTTACTACCTCTGCTTAATGTTCTCATTGGACCATAGAGATCCATATGGACCAGTTCCATCGATCTGGTTGTGCTTACCACTTTCTTGCATTTAAAAGAGGATTTTACCTGCTTCCCCTTGCACAAGCCTCACAAACTTTGTCTTCCTTAAACTTGATGTTAGGCAGCCCTATCACCAGGTCCTTGGAGACTAATTTGTTGAGTTGACTTAGACTTGCATGTCCAAGTCTCTTGTGCCAAAGGAGGGGATCATTGTCCAACACACTTAAGCAAGTGAGTTCATTTTCTGAAAGAGTGGACAGATCTACAATGTATATATTGTTTACTCTTTTTCCCTGCAAAACAATCTTGTCAGAGGTAAGGTTTTTCATAAAACATTTGGTAGATGTGAATGCTACCAAGTTACCTCTGTCACATATTTGTGATACACTGATTAGGCTGTATCTCAAGCCATTTATCAAGTAGACATTCTCAACAGAGTGTGAGTCTTTCTTACCTACCTTTCCAACCCCAATGATCTCACCTTTCTTACCGTTTCCAAAGGAGAAATTACCTCCTTTGAGGTCCTCAAGTGAAAGGAACTGGTTCTTGCTTCCAGTCATATGCTTTGAGCAGCCACTATCCATGTACCATATTTGACTGCTCCCCTTCACTTGGACTTGCAAAAGAAAATCAGGGGTTAGTCTTAGGAACCCAAACTAGTTTGGGTCCCTTTCTATAGGCAAAAGGGTGAATTAAATTCTTTTTAGCCCATCCTGGCAGCCTATTTTTCCCTTGAACAAATATTTTGTTCTTTTGACTAGCCTTTTCTTTTGCAATACATTCACTTTTGTAGTGACCAGCCTTACCACAGTGTGTGCATATTTTGTTCTCAGGAAGTGTGATGTACTTGCTTTTGGGATCCCACTTAGGTGCAGGGGTCCCGTATCCAAGTCCTCTCTTATTGCTACTATGGTATTCTTGTACCCATGAAAGTGCGTCAGAGGACCTATTCCATTTACAAGTTCTGTCTAGCTCGTGCTTGACCTTGCTTAGATCTTTCTTTAGGACTCTTATCTGCTCATCTCTTTTGTACAACTCATCTTTCATTTTTCCTAGATTTTCTTCTAAAGTGAGATGTGTGTGATCAGCTTTCTTTTTGCCTGTTCCTAACTTCAGTTTTAAATTTTCAGATCTAAGCTCTAGCACAGTGGCGTCAAGTTCAAGAACCTGGTTCTTTAACTCGGCATTTTTACTATGTATCACTTTCACTAGCCCTAAGTTCCAGATTTTTGCACTTAGCTCTCAAAATCACACACTCCTTAGACTGCTGTTCCTTTTCATTGTTTATGACCTCAGATTCATCAATGAAATAAAAAAGTAACTCAGATAGACTTTCTTTGGACAAAAACTTAATCTTGTCTTTGAGATGAATTAAACTTACCTCAGATTCCTCATCAGATTCTCCAATGGCCATAAGTGCTTGTTCATCTCCATCTTCATCCTCTGAATTTTCATCTGAACTTTCTCCCCAGGCAACAAGCATAGCCTTTGTTGATCCTTTGTTCTTCTTGGGATGAACCTTTTCCTTCGTTCAGCCCTTTCCTTCTTCCATTCAATTTCCACTGAGGACAGTTTTTGATGTGGTGATCAGTCTTCCTACACTTGTAGCAGTCTCGTTGGTCTGTTTTTCAGGAACCCTTGGTTGTAGCTTGCACCTCTTGAGGAACCCTTTCCTGTCATTAGATACTTCTTGAAGTCCTTTGTGATCATAGCCATTTCATCCTCTTCTAGATCAGCGCCTTCAGTGATTCTGAGGGCCAGGTTCCTTTCCTTCTTGGGTGTATCCATGTTCATGGTTTGCCTTCTTAATTCATAGGCAGTAATATTTCCAATTAGCTCGTCTAGCTTAAGAGTGGCAATGTTCTTTGATTCTTGAATTGCAGCGATTTTGCTTTCCCAAGTGACTGGCAAAACCCTTGTCAGAATTTTCTCAACTTTGTCTTCTTCAAGAATGACCCTTCCTAGAGACTTAAGTTCATTTGTTAGTGTGGTGAACCTTGTATACATCTCTTGGATGGTTTCTCCTTCCTTCATGGTGAAATTCTCATATTGAGAGTACAACAGTGTTCCTCTTGACCTCTTCACTTGAGGAGTTCCTTCATGAGCCACTTGTAGAGTGTCCCAGATTTCCTTAGCGGTGGTACAATTTTGAATTCTACTATACTCGTCTGAACCAAGTCCGCACACAAACCATTTCTTGGCCTTAACGTCCTTAGCATTGCAGTCAGCTCTTGTTTTTGGCACGTCTACTCCTTCAGCATTCTTCTTCATGGTAGCCAGGGGACCATCAATGACAATATTCCATAGCTCATAGTCTTCTCCGATGATGTGATCTCTCATCCTATTTTTCCACCAGGGGTAGTACTGGCCATTAAAGAGTGGAGGCCTAGCAGTGGATTGCCCTTCCCAGTTTCCAGGTGGTGTACTCATCTTGATCTGTTCCTAAGGTGTTAGCCTCTTCAAGGATAACCCGCTCTGATATGATGTTTTATACTTCAATGTCACACAAGAGGGGGAGTGATTTGTGTGGTGATCATTTTTTCACTTAAACTGATTATGGAAGGACCTGGTTCTTCTAAGTGTTCCTCAACTTACTATTGCAGAAATTATAAATGCGGAAAGTAAAGAACACAAGTACTTTACGTGGAAAATACCTGGCTCAAAAGGTGAAAAAACCACGACCTACTTTCCAGTAGGATTTTCCCAAACTCTCCACTAATATCACTAAGCCAAAATAACATCTATTTCCTCTAATCCCGTAGTAGAAAACAGCCTCAACTGCTGCGACAACTTCAAGTTAACTCTAACTTGAAAACTCTGAGTACCTATTACAATTGCCTCTAGATATAGCTGAAAGGTACAATATGAAAACACCTACTACAATTGAACTAGAATAAAAGACAGACACTTGGAACTGGTTCTTCTATCTGGTTCATGTAGCTTCAGGTTTGCACACTTGAATCACACACGAACTGCTTGTAAAATTGCCTTGCTATTTTGCTCTCAATTCACGTTTAACTTCTGCTTATGTGTGTTTCCTGTAAAAGAGAACAACACTGATATTTATAGAGTTAGTAAATAGAGATTGACTAGAATTCTGATGCTACTTTTCCTTGGTGGAAGAGTTCTAGTTGATCTCAACCTCTAACTCCTTCCCTTTCTTAAACCGTGTTCTCTTTTAGTAAGGAGTCCTTCTCCTTATCAATTATGCAACCTTTTCGATCAGGATTAGGAGATATCAATTCTGTCAAGTTAGGTTTATCTCCTTCACGTGCATCCCACATGCTCAAGTCTATCCATATCTGTGCTCCACTGAGATGGACCTGGTTCATGTCTGAGTTCCTTGGTCAGTCTTCAAAACTAACCTTTACTTGGGCTAACAAATTCCTCTCCTATTAGTATCCTAAAATACAACAAACAAAAAAGTTATAAAAGGTACACTAGGCAGAGTCAATCTCTCAAATGATCACTTAACTTAGTAAAATAACATATTAAAATCATTATGTTTATTTTGCCCAACAAAGTCACTCAAGTTCATACATTTATTTTATAAAGTAATAATGGCTAGAAAACCACTTAAAAATGACTTGAAATTGTTTTGAATATAAAATCACTTACAATTTATAACCATATGAGATTTTTCATAGATCTCCTCTCAGGTTTAGCTTGATAACACTAATCTCTATTGTAGTTTGAGATATTACGTTAAATTATTTGTCACGATCCAAAATCCATTAAGGGTCGTGATGGCGCCGGACACTGCTGTCAGGCAAGCCAACTAAAATACTTAATTAGATTCCAATTTAGACAATTTTGAAAACCCAGATTTTCCTTCTAATTTCATAAGTAAAGAGACAATTGCTTCAATTCAAATTAAATAATAAGAAATTAATACAAAATATTTCAAAACCATCCCAGAACCCGGTGTCACAAGTGCATGAGCAATTTCTAAGAAATAATATAATACAACATCCGTCCGGAATACAGTGGACAGAAAGTAAATACAATATACTGGAAGGGACTATACTAGCTGCGGGCCGCCTCGAATAATGCAACTCACCTAGTCCCCAAATCATCCGTGCTGCTACGCCCAGTAGGCCACTAGAGTTACATATACCAGTGCAACAAAAATGCACAGAAGTGTAGTATGAGTACGAAAATAACGTGTACTCAATGAGTATCCCGTCTAATCTCGAAGAGGTAGAGACGAGATGGTCGACTTCGACACTTACTAGTGGTCCAATAATGATGTCAACAATTCATTAAATCGTGGACTCTTATAAACATGATTTTTAATCCAATAGGAGGAAACAAGTAAACAATTATTTCTTTTATAGGAAGTTTCGCAAAATTCCTTTTCATTATTTATCCAAGTATTCTCAAGCCATGAAGAGGCAATAATAACTTCAATAAGTTCAAGGCAGCAATACAAGCATGCGCAAATCATGCCGAGGCGTACGGCCCGCTCCAACAGAAAATAAACTGTGCACTGTCAAGGGTCGAACGGCGCGAACCATAGATGCATCTATTATCCCGCTCGCGAACTATCCATGCGGCGCGGTCAACATGAAATAAACAATCCCCCTGCTCGTGAATCATACGTGCTACGTAGGTACACATAGAAATACATGCTCAGATAGCCAATTAAGAATTTATCGGAGAATATTTATTCAAATAAAAGCCACTTTCTCTTTTAACAATGTAAGAAAAGAAGTTTAATCCTTTTTGAAATTATTTACTAATTCGATGTGGTTTAAGCAATTCGAGCTGTCAATAAGTTTACAATTCATCCAAGTATAGCATGCTTTTGGGTCCTAGACTACTCGGACAATAGCATAATAGTAGCTACACACGGACTCTCGTCACCTCGTGCATACGTAGCCCCCACAAATAGGAGCACATAACCAATTAATTCACCTATGGGGACAATTCCCTCTTACAAGGTTAGAAAGGAGACTCACCTCGCTCCGAAGATCCATAACCAGCATTCCACGCCCTTCCGAAGACTCGAATCGATGCACAACGCTCCAAAATTAACCAATAATTATGTAAACCCATTAATATATGCTAAGTTACTCATAATAATCCAATTTATAACAATTCCTAACCCCGATCGAAAAGTTGACAAAAACGCCCACGTGCCCGGAATCTGAAATTTTTCGAAGATAAAGTTTACCCATAGCCTCACGAACTCAAATATATGATTTTCTCTAAATTCCATACCCAAAATCGTGGTCAAAATCCAAGAATACTAATTTTCTAGGTTTTCCCTCAAACCCCAAGTTTTCTAAAAATTCAATGTCTAAATCCATATATAAACCTTGTATATACTCAAAACTAGTAGAGATCACTTACCTCATGCTTGGTGATGAAAATGGCACTCCAAAGTTGCTCCAAAAATCGGCTCCCATGGAAGAAATGAAGTGAAAATGAGTCAAACTTCGATTTTTAAAAGAACCCCACTGCCCCCAGCAGTTTCCGCATCTGCGAAAAAATGACTGCATCTGCGGAAAAATGACCGCCTCTGCGGTCCCGCATCTGCGGAAAAATTACCGCATCTGCGGAAAAATGAGTGCATCTGCGGTTATGACAGCAACCAGCACTTTTTCCCGACACAGAAATGAGCATAACTCCCTCATACGATGTCCAAATTCGACGATTCTTTTTGCTATGGCTCCATTATTACGATACGGACCTAATGGTTCAATAAAAACTTAATTTGGAGCTCATTTGCTTAATATGGTACCCCTTTATGTCCAAAGAAACGACGTTGAAACATCAAATAAGAGCGCAATACAACCCGAAACACACCCGAGGCCCCTGGGACCCCGTCCAATCACACACCTCAGTCCCATAACATAACACGGACCTGCTTGAAGCCTTAAATCACGTCAAACAATGCTAAAACCATGAATCGCACTCCGATTCAAGCTTAATGAACTTTAAAATTTCAAACTTCTATTTTCAATGTTTAAGCCTATCAAATCACATCCGATTGACCTCAAATTTTGCACACAAGTCATATTCGTCATTACAGACCTACTCCAACTTCCGGAATCGGAATTCGACCCCGATATCAAAAAGTCAACTCTCGGTCAAACTTCCCAGAAATCTTCAAATTTCTATCTTTAGCCAAATGACTCCAAAATGACCTACGGACCTCCGAATTCACTTCCGATCGCGCTTCCAACTCCAGAATCACCATACGGAGCTACTCCCAGACTCAGAATCCCAAACGGACATCGATAACACTGAAATGCACTTCAAGCCAAACTTATGAAATTTCTTCCAAAATGCTAACTTCCACAATGGGCGCCAAAACGCTCCCGGGTCATCCACAACCCGATCCGGGCATACACCCAAGTCCGAAATTATCATACGAACCTGTTGGAGCCTTCAGATCCCGATTTCGAGTTTGTTTACTCAAAAATCCAATTCTAGTTAATTCTTTCAACTTTAAGCTTCCGAAATGAGAATTCTCTCTCCAAATCAACTCTGAACTTCCCGCAATTCAATTCCGACCACGCGTACAAGTCATAATACCTGAAATGAAGCTGCTCATGGCCTCAGACTGCTGAATGACGCGCTAGGGCCCAAAACGACCGGTCGGGTCGTTACATTCTCTCCCACTTAAACATACGTTCGTCCTCGAACGTGCTGAGAACTACACTAAAGTAGTCTAAAATCACTGTTTAACACCTCATGCACCTTCCTATGCTACCATAACTCAGTTGAGCACATTAGCTCGATCAATTCTGAAGATATTTCCTTTTATTCAAGCAAATAAGCCTTAAAGTCCAATTCCAACATCCGGAATTCAATGCTAGGCTTGTTTCCAACATACGCTCACCATATCAACATCTACATGCAGCACCAAAGCACGACTGCATACGTTAGCTGAATTTACCCCTCCCACCATTTTTTCATAGGACCACAATAACATTCTCTGATCAATTTAGTCAAAATTCCATGACTCTGATGCTCACAACGCACCTCATGATATGCATAGCTCTTCCTCTAACTCTTACAATACCGCCACGACGGAAGATAGGCGTAGAATTTCATAACCAATTGCTGAATCAACAAATCATTAGGTCTATACTCCTGACAAGAACCCTCACCTCATTCTGAACCTGAATAATGGTCTTGGTTCCTTAATATACTTCATATACACAGATTACACTGATCTCGAATTTAATGATCTCGTCTCACCCAGTACGAACTACTCAGGCAATAAGCCACCCCGACATGACCAAAAGTCCCATATGATGCTACAATGTGCCAATAGGCTACCATATCGAACGTGATATAAAGGAAAGCAAACTTTGAGAAGGAAATTCAACTACACCGCTCGCGAATCATACATGCGACGCGGTCGACTTAATTAAACAAACACCCCGCTCGCGAATCATACATGCGACGCGGGCACACAGCTAATATAAGCTTTCCTCATAAAATAGGAAACAAAACAAATAAAAACAGATACGTGGAACTGTACTCAGCTTCACACTGTTGCGGCGCGCAACCCGATCCGAACAACATAACCATGGCGGCGTGCCACCCGATCCACCCATAAAACTCGCATAAGGAGATACGCACCGAGCTAGATTGCTCATTTCAATAATATACCGAATATTGGTCACAAGCACACTAAGTGCATAATTCCATCCCTGGGGAGACATATAGTGCCAGAAGCCACAAAACTCAAGCACAACTGAGGTGCGATATACGATTTGAAATCTCAAAAGCCATCCTGCTCATATAACAACATCTCTACGCGGATCCTCAACACATAAGCAATTTCTCAAGCCGCCTCCCAACTCACACGGCGCGACGTATCACTACATGAAATATCTGACAACAAAATAATACCCTGACTACTCCTCCATAAGGAGCGCATTACCGAATTGAACACGTTTGGCCTGATATAGAGCCCATATTCACATTTGAATCCATCCACCGACCTCAAGCCGATTCTGATCGCACTGAACTAGGCTAATTACCTTTCAAAGGTCCATCATAACTCCTCTTCCGCTCATAACACATAAGAACATCCATCATACTCGGAGAAATCATCCGCAGTCCACGACTCAATAGACTGAGTGCCCTCCAGGCATATATTCTCAAATCAACGATATTATCACAACCTTCATACTTGGTTTAAGTCTTTAATCAATCATGTGACTACCTGCCACACTTATACAATCTTCCTGTGAGACACACTCCTACAACTTACCATAACAATTAACTGGGTCGTACCTCCAAACTACCGGCCGCACTAATGCTGAAAAGCGATCAAGAATCATTAACCAGGATGCAAAGCCCATTTTACAAAACACCGATCTCAGGTGACGCTGATGAAAAAACCAACTTACTTTAAACATCGAAACTTCTTTCCTGCTCATCCAAGCTCGTGACATCCTTGACAACACCGAACTGCTACCTTGATCTTCACTTCAAATTCCATACCACTCACTGCACTTAACATGCCAATATACGATAGAACTCGTTTTTCATCATAGCTTCGGAACCATTATTAGGTTGACACTTCATCATATAAAACTTTCCACCTAACTCACTTCAGGAAGACCATAGCAACACACAGGTGAATTCTCATGACCGTAGAATATGTAAATCTCTAGGTAGTGGTCTAAACCACCATAGCCCTTCCGAGGTCCACCTCCACATAACAGGCCACAACGGTAGAATATTTTCTGAATAACAGTAACTACGGCGGCCGACAAGCCTCGCACGCACCGTCACAATTCACTTGCATAACTTGATCACGCTGAAAGAACTGATCATTACCAGCAACATGCCAATTCGACTATGGCTAACCAATCCCTCTTCTTCCAATTTGTCCTTGATTGCCATAGAAACAATGATAACCCATTCAACACTTAACACACTCCATCCACACTCATCCCGAGTGACCCTGAATCACGAGACCATGCTGTCTCAAATCCCACGAACCATTTCGTACCTCCCAATTGCTACATCGCAAGTCAAAACATCATAGAACATTTTGTGCCTCTTCTAATAGGTTGCTATCAAGCTTGATGCTTAACCGTACCTATAGGCTCAAAATCATTAGGCATCGCATTTTAACTTTTGAGTTCACTAGGACCGTTGCTGAGAGCCACCCGCTCTGACTTGGCCCCGAATTTAATAAACTCCATGAATCTTCTATCACATGAATACCCTCTCGGCTAAGAACCCGGCCGAATCACTTCCCCTGGAACCCGCATTTATACAAAGCACGAATCCTGAATCCCTTCCGAATCTGAACATGAGCCAATAAGGCCAACCATAGCACACCTTTAACAATTCCGTTGCTCAAATTACCACTTATGTTCTTTTCCCATAGCTGGAGTAACCCATCAATATGGTAATAACCAGAAACCTCGCAAGTAGTTAACCATGCAACCCAATCATAGGCGGTGGGACTCTCCCACTTAGCTTGAAGCCATTATTACACAACTCTGGCATTCACTAGGACTCTTTATCTCTTATTGACGTAACCTTGCGCAATCAACCGCCAAAATTCTCGGAATCTTACTGTAAAACCCCCTTTTTATACTCTGAATCATCAACCACATTTGCACGACCGACATCTTCGCTGTATAACCACTAGAATTCTTCGCAGAAGCCTCGCCAACCACGCAGCCGCTAACCTACTCACAGGAATAACCCACCTGTAGCTGCACAAGTCCATTCACCCCTCGTGGACATAAATTAAACGTGCGGCAACATTCTTCCAGTTCAAAGCTATGTTGTATCCTTCTTCTTTTCCAGCAGCTCCTTCCCGTTATATCAAATCTCCTGCCGCATAATAGCCCATGCTCAAAATTAAATCTGTAGACCTCAATCACCAAATCACTAAAATTCCCAAGTCATCCCCGACTCTCCTTAAGGCGCATAGTCATCCTACCCTAATGTCCATATGCAACTCCGCCACTCTCCCACTTTGGTGGAACTCATCCCTTTAATCGACTACTCGACCCTTGGCCTCTTATACTCGGCCTTCTAGAAATTTTAGCCACCGCCTGACACTTCCCACATGCCTTTCCTCATCCTTTGCTTCTCAGATGCTGCCTTAAATAAAATCTATCTTCGTGGCACTTGAACCCACAATTGCTGCTAAATTTAAACAATTCTGAAGGTCATCTTTCTCGAACCGTCAATATTAGAAATACTGATTCAATCCTAAACCACCGCACCCTGCGATAATCTGACAGCTGTATCTCCAATACTGTTTCACAATATCTTGTCCCGTAAGGCGAATTGTGTAAGATCATAACACCGACAAACTTAGTATGTTCAATTAGGACAACGACACCCCATCATAGAAGAAAGCTCTACCACGCTTGCAAATACCAAGTCTCATTACTCCACCAGCCCATATCTGACCATTCTTAGTCTGATTGCCTTTCCCCTACCGGGAATAAAATACTGAATCTCTTGATTATGCACTGAGTAAACCTCCCTTCAAGTCATTCACTGCCCCGTCACGTAGGCATACGTCCTACCATCATATCAATAATGCGGAACATCGTTCGTAAGCATCATGGAAACTTGTGCCTAGCCTCAGAGCCCTCAGAAGTACCGCTAGTGGGCTGAAACAATAAAATATCCTTCTACAAAGCGACGATAATAATCCGATCAGCTATACCGGGAGAAACATCCTGTATCACATCTGCAGTACCATTACGGTTCTTCAATTCTCGATTTATAACAAGCGGTTCGCGTCGCGTAAGATTGAGTAGGAATGAATTAAAGGCATATGCCTCCAAGGATCAAATCGCACGATAAGGAATCAAGAAGGGAAGTACTCCTAATAGTCCTGCAGCCTCCCGAGGATAAGTACAGACGTCTCCATCCCGATCAGCGAGACTCTACTAGACTTGCTCATGACTCGTGAGACCCTAGGAACCTAATGCTCTGATACCATGTTGTCACGATCCAAAATCCACTAAGGGTCGTGATGGCGCCGGACACTGCTGTCAGGCAAGCCAACTAAAATACTTAATTAGATTCCAATTTAGACAATTTTGAAAACCCAGATTTCCTTCTAATTTCATAAGTAAAGAGACAACTGCTTCAATTCAAATTAAATAATAAACAATTAATACAAAATATTTCAAAACCATCTCAGAACCCGGTGTCATAAGTGCATGAGCAATTTCTAAGAAATAATATAATACAACATCCGTCCGGAATACAGTGGACAGAAAGTAAATACAATATACTGGAAGGGACTATACTAGCTGCGGGCCGCCTCGAATAATGCAACTCACCTAGTCCCCAATTCATCCGTGCTGCTACGCCCAGTAGGCCACTAGAGTTATATATACATGTGCAACAAAAATGCACAGAAGTGTAGTATGAGTACGAAAACAACGTGTACTCAATGAGTATCTCGTCTAATCTCGAAGAAGTAGAGACGAGATGGTCGACTTCGACACTTACTAGTGGTCCAATAATGATGTCAACAATTCATTAAATCGTGGACTCTTATAAACATGATTTTTAATCCAATAGGAGAAAACAAGTAAACAATTATTTCTTTTATAGGAAGTTTCCCAAAATTCCTTTTCATTGTTTATCCAAATATTCTCAAGCCATGAAGAGGCAATAATAACTTCAGTAAGTTAAGGCAGCAATACAAGCATGCGCAAATCATGCCGAGGCGTACGGCCGCTCCAACAGAAAATAAACTGTGCACTGCCGAGGGTCGAACGGCGCGAACCATAGATGCATCTATTACCCCGCTCGCGAACTATCCATGCGACGCGGTCAACATGAAATAAACAATCCCCCTTCTCGTGAATCATATGTGCGACGCAGGTACACATAGAAATACATGCTCAGATAGCCAATTAAGAATTTATCGGGGAATATTTATTCAAGTAAAAGCCACTTTCTCTTTTAACAATGTAAGAAAGAAGTTTAATCCTTTTTGAAATTATTTATTAATTCGATGTGGTTTAAGCAATTCGAGCTGTCAATAAGTTTACAATTCATCCAAGTATAGCATGCTTTTGGGTCCTAGACTACCCGGACAATAGCATAATAGTAGCTACGCACGGACTCTCGTCACCTCGTGCGTGCGTAGCCCCCACAAATAGGAGCACATAACCAATTAATTCACCTATGGGGACAATTCCCTCTTACAAGGTTAGAAAGGAGACTCACCTCGCTCCGAAGATCCATAACCGGCATTCCACGCCCTTCCGTAGACTCGAATCGATGCACAACGCTCCAAAACTAGCCAATAATTATGTACACCCATTAATATATGCTAAGGTACTCATTATAATCCAATTAATAACAATTCCTAACCCCGATCGAAAAGTTGACAAAAACGCCCTCGGGCCCGCGTGCCCGGAATCCGAAATTTTTCGAAGATAAAGTTTATCCATAGCCTCACGAACTCAAATATATGATTTTCTCTAAATTCCATACCCAAAATCGTGGTCAAAATCCAAGAATACTAGTTTTCTAGGTTTTCCCTCAAACCTCAAGTTTTCTACAGATTTCAATGTCTAAATCCATATATAAACCTTATATATACTCAAAACTAAGGGTTCACTTACCTCATGCTTGGTGATGAAAATGGCACTCCAAAGATGCTCCAAAAATCGGCTCCCATGGAAGAAATGAAGTGAAAATGAGCCAAACTTCGATTTTTAAAAGAACCCCACTGCCTCCAGCAGTTTCCGCATCTGCGGAAAAATGACCGCATCTGTGATCCTGCATCTGCGGAAAAATGACCGCATCTACGAAAAAATTACCGCATCTGCAGTCCCGCATCTGCGGAAAAATGAGTGCATCTGCGGTTATGACAGCAACCAGCACTTTTTCCCGATACGGAAATGAGCATAACTCCCTCATACGATGTCCAAATTCGACGATTCTTTTTGCTATGGCTCCATTATTATGATACGGATCTAATGGTTCAATAAAAACTTAATTTGGAGCTCATTTGCTTAATATGGTACCCCTTTATGTCCAAAGAAACGACGTTGAAACATCAAATAAGAGCGCAATACAACCCAAAACACACCCGAGGCCCCCGGGACCCCGTCCAATCACACACCTCAGTCCCATAACATAACACGGACCTGCTTGAAGCCTCAAATCACGTCAAATAACGCTAAAACCATGAATCGCACTCCGATTCAAGCTTAATGAACTTTAGAATTTCAAACTTCTATTTTTGATGTTTAAACCTATCAAATCACGTCCGATTGACCTCAAATTTTGCACACAAGTCATATTCGTCATTACGGACCTACTCCAACTTCCGGAATCGGAATTCGACCCTTATATCAAAAAATCAACTCTTGGTCAAACTTCCCAGAAATCTTTAAATTTCTATCTTTAGCCAAAAATGACTCCAAAATGACCTACGGACCTCCAAATTCACTTCCGATCGCGCTCCCAACTCCAGAATCACCATACGGAGCTACTCCCAGACTCAGAATCCCAAACGGACATCGATAACACTGAAATGTACTTCAAGCCAAACTTATGAAATTTCTTCCAAAATGCTAACTTCTACAATGGGCGCCAAAACGCTCCCGGGTCATCCACAACTCGATCGATCCGAGGTTGTTTACTCAAAAATCCAATCCTAGTTAATTCTTTCAACTTTAAGCTTCCGAAATGAGAATTCTCTCTCCAAATCAACTCTGAACTTCCCGCAATTCAATTCCGACCACGCGTACAAGTCATAATACCTGAAATGAAGCTGCTCATGGCCTCAGACTGCTGAGCGACGCGCTAGGGCCCGAAACGACCGGTCGGGTCGTTACATTATTCATAAATATATATATTCCCCAACTCCCTTTCACAATGCATGAGCCGTTTAATTAATGCAAAATATTTAATATACTTACTGTTACTTAAGTAAATCAAATCGTAAAGGCTCACACAAAAATTGCTGTGTGAATTTGTAATGAGAATTTTAATTTCAATGTTCCATGAAAAGTATACAAGCCAAAGGAGATTGAGAAACCAAAGATTAAAGTTTAAATTTAATCGCAAATATTCGACTTAAGATTTTTTTATTTTTTTCATGTTTGCTTAAATTACACCGGCAGGCTTTAAACTATATTGAATTGATACTTTTTTGCTGTGTTCGGGTTTATCGGGATGGTGCGCTAATGGGTTGTATTGCGCTAATGTGAGGTGTTCACTGATCACAAGAGTCTTCAGTACTTATTTAAGCAAAAGGAGTTGAATTTGAGGCAGAGGAGATGGTTGGAGTTGTCGAAGGATTATGATGTCACCATTATTTATCACCCAGGAAAGGCCAATGTAGTGGCCGATGCTCTGAGTAGGAAGTCAGCCAGCATGGGTAGTCTTTCTTATATTCCGGTCTGTCAGAGGCCGTTTGCTTTGGATGTTCAGGCTTTAGCCAATCAGTTCGTGAGACTGGATGTTTCTGAGCCCAGTCGGGTGTTAGCCTGCACGGTCGCTCGTTCTTCATTATTGGAGCGTATCCGTGATCGGCAGTTTGACGATCCCCATTTATGTGTCCTTAGAGACACGATGCAGCGAGGAGGTGCCAAGCAGGTTGCCTTAGATGCGGATGGAGTTTTGAGATTGCAGGGGCGAGTTTGTGTGCCCAATGTGGATGGGCTTCGAGAGTTGATTCTAGAGGAGGCCCATAGCTCCAGGTACTCTATCCACCCGGGCGCCGCGAAGATGTATCAGGATTTGTGGCAGCACTATTGGTGGCATACAATGAAGAAGGATATTGTAGCATATGTGGCTCGTTGTTTGAATTGTCAGCAGGTTAAGTACGAGCATCAGACACCTGGTGGTTTGCTCCAGAAGATTGAACTCCCCAAGTGGAAGTGGGAGCGGATTACCATGGATTTTGTTACAGGGCTTCCGTTGACTCGGAAGAAGTTCGATGCGATATGGGTATTGTGGATAGGCTGACCAAGTCAGCGCACTTCATTCCCGTGGCAGTCTCCTACTCATCCGAGAGATTACCCGAGATTTATATCCGGGAGATTGTTCGCCTTCATGGTGTGCCGGCATCTATCATTTCGGATCGGGGTACGCAGTTTACCTCGCGCTTCTGGAGAGCAGTTCAGCGAGAGTTGGGCACACGGGTCGAGTTGAGCACAACATTCCATCCCCAGATGGACGGTCAGTCCGAGCGGACTATTCAGATTTTGGAGGATATGCTCCGCGCTTGTGTTATTGACTTTGGAGGCTCATGGGATCAGTTATTGCCTTTAGCGGAGTTTGCCTACAACAACAGCTACCAGTCGAGCATCCAGATGGCTCCTTTTGAGGCTTTGTATGGTAGGCGGTGTCGGTCTCTAATTGGATGGTTCGAGCCGGGAGAGGCTCGGTTGATAGGTACAGATTTAGTTCAGGAGGCCTTGGACAAGGTCAAGATCATTCAGGACAGACTTCGTTCAGCTCAGTCTAGGCAAAAGAGCTATGCAGATCGTAAGGTTCGAGATGTAGCTTTCATGGTTGGTGAGCGGGTACTGCTCCGGGTGTCGCCTATGAAGGGCGTGATGAGATCTGGGAAGAAGGGCAAGCTTAGCCCTCGGTACATTGGTCCGTTTGAGGTTCTTGATCGAGTAGGAGAGGTGGCTTATAGACTTGCATTGCCACCTAGCTTATCAGCCGTGCATCCAGTTTTTCATGTGTCCATGCTTCGGAGGTATCACGACGATCCTACCCATGTGTTAGATTTCAGCACTGTCCAGTTGGACAAGGACTTGTCCTATGAGGAGGAGCCGGTAGCTATTCTAGACCGGCAGGTCCGTCAGCTGAGATCCAGGAGTTTTCCTTCTGTTCGTGTTCGGTGGAGAGGTCAGCCCCCTAAGGCATCGACCTGGGAGTCCGAGTCTGATATGCAGAGCCGTTATCCCCATCTTTTCCCCGACTCAGGTACTTCTTTCTTTTGTCCGTTCGAGGACGAACGGTTGTTTTAGAGGTGGAGAATGTGACGACCCAAAAAGGGTCATCACTAAATTTTGATATTAATATGAATATATTTGACTTCGGTCAACATTTTTGGTAAACGGACCCGGACCCGTGATTTGTCGGTCCCGGAGGGTCCGTAGAAAAATATGGGACTCGGGCATATGCCCGGAGTCGAATTCCGAGGTCTAGAGCCCGAGAAATGAATTTTCTGTGAAATTGTTTTTCTGAAATTATTAAGGAAATTAGAAATGAAATTTGATTAAAAGACTGTGGTATCGGGCTCGTATTTTGGTTCCGACGCCCGGTACAAGTCTTATATATGGTTTAAGCGCTTTCTGTAAAATTTGGTTGAAGTTGGACGTCGTTTGACGTGTTTCGGACTTAAATTGAAAATTTGATGCTTTATGAAAATTTCAAAGAAAAACATGAGTTTTGAGGCTTGATTCGATGTATATGATGTTATTTTGGCGATTTGATCGCACGGATAAGTCCGTAAGGTGTTATTGAGGTTGTATGCATATTTTTTTTGGAGCTCCGAGGGCTCGGGTGAGTTTTGGATAGGCCACGCATTGCATTTTTGAACTGGTAAAGATCTGGTATTTTGGCTTCTGTGATTTTCCCAAATGCGAAGAGGAGACTCGCAATTGCGAGCTCGCAAATGCGAGCTTTGAGTCGCAATTGCGAAGCCTGGGGACTGGGCATAGGATCGCAAATGCGATTCATCTGCTCGCAAATGCGGAGGGTGTTTGATCGCAAATGCGATCATCTTTTCGCAAATGTGAAGTCCGGCATTGTGCACAGTGTTCGCAAATGCGAACTTGACTTTGCAATTCCCAAGTTAGCAGGTCGGGGTTCGCAATTGCGAACCCCAGTTCGCAATTCCCATATCCGAGGCCCAGCAAATTTTATACTTAGCCGAATTTTCATCACTTTTCACCGTTCTTTCAAAACCCAAACACCATAGGCGATTTTTCAAGAACAATCTTCATCCCAAATCATTTGTAAGTCGATTTTTACTCAATTCTTTCAATCTTTAACATCATTTAACATGTTTTCCACTTAAAATCAAGGATTTTCATGGGTGAAATTGGGGGTTTTGGGTAGAACCTAGGTTTTCTAAAAATTGGGGATTTGGACCTCGATTTGAGGTTCGATTTCAAAACAAATTTCATATTTGAATTCGTGGGGGAATGGGTAACCGGGTCTTGGTTCGAACCTCGGGTTTTGACCACGTGGACCCGGGGGCGATATTGGAATTTTTGGGAAAAACTTGGGAAATTCATTTTTATGCATTCGAATTGATTCATATAGAGTTTATTAAAGTAATTGAGCAATTTGTGATTAGATTCGAGCGAATTGGAGGTGGAATCGCGGGGTAAAGCGATAGTTGAGGATTAAGTGGAATTCAAGGCTTTGAGGTAAGTGTTTGGTTTAACCCTAGCTTGAGGGAATAGGAGTTGAGTCTTGTTTGCTAATTGCTAAATGATCGAGTATGATGTATTGGCATAGTGATGAGTATCTATACATTGGTGTCTAGCATGACCGTGAGTCCTCATAATGTGATTACCATGATTTGGTTGAAATTTCCGTACTTATTGGAGGATTTCTATATGTTGTGAATAATATGTGAACGACAATATGATCATTTGAATTCCTAGGAGCATTGGCTCGAGTTGTGATACGAATATTGAAAGTATGTGAAATGACTTGATTCTTTGGAGCGTTGGCTCAAAATGGTAAAGTGGATTATAACGTAAGAAATGAAAGAAAGAGAAAGCGTTGTTGGTATTTCCTTTGTCGGGACGTGTTATTGAACTTGTTGGTTTCTTTTCCCTTGCCGGGATTTCTTCCAATATTTGTTTATTTTTATGCCCCTTATTTGTGACTATTGTTTGGGGAGCTAGACTGTCGAATGATATGGATCGGGTTACACGCTGCAACAATGATATTGAGGATCGGGTTGCGCGCCGCAACAATGCTAAATGAGATATGAGGATCGGGTTGCGCGCCGCAACAATGATAAATGATGTGGATCGGGTTGCACGCCGCAACAATGGTAATTGTGGACCGGGTTGTACGCTGCAACAGTTATTGATACAAATGTGCTTATATTGAGCATTGGTTCCTTGTTCACCGTAAATTTAGGCTGCTTTAGATTGTTACTCTGGATTACTGTTAATATTGCTATCTCCCCATAGCATGTTTTCCCTCCCATATTGTTAATTGCCTGGTGTTTCGATTCCGTTGTATATTTATAAGTGCACAGGTTTATGTGGTGTCCAGTCTAGCCTCGTCACTACTTTGCCGGGGTTAGGATAGACACTTACTAGCACATGGGGTCGGTTGTGCTGATGCTACACTCTGTACATTTTTGCACAGCTCCAGGTTTTGAGGAGCAACAACAGCATTAGCACAGGAGCAGGCTTACATTATCACGAGACCGAGGTAGCCTTGCTGGCGTCCGCAGGCCCGGCGTCTCTCCCTTATTTTTTCTTTTATACTGTTGCCTCCTTGTTTTCGAGACAAATAGTTTATATGTTTCTTTCAGACCTTTGTATTTAGTAAACTCTTAGCCGTTCGTGAGTAATATGACACCAGTCTTGGGTAGAGGCTATTGTTGACTGTTCCGCATTTTGATTCAGATTATGATTCAGACTTCCGCTATTATTATTAAATTTCATGTTCTACATTGATGCTGTAAATTGCTAAAAGATTTTGTTTGGAAATGGAAGAGTAATTGAGTAGGCTTGCCTAGCTACCACGAGTAGGCGTCATCACGACCTCGAGGACGGAAAATCCGGGTCGTGACATAATTATATATATAAAAATATGTATTGGGTGTATGTGAACACAAACATATATATAAATATATTTTTTGTAAGTTTTATGTACAGAATTTTGGAAGAGACGATTGTTTGTAATATGTTGAAAGACAACACACGGACAAATATGACAAAATATTGTCTTTTTGTCAAAATGTAAGTTTTGCGTTTAATTTCTTTTTCTTTGTGTCTTTGGTTCTAGCTAAAAATTTGCAGCTAATACCGGAAGTGCACTTGGATGGAAACAGGCGAAGACACTTTTAATAGTATGGGATTTTTAATTGCCCAAATTTTTTACTCTACTATTTTTTATTAGTTTGATTTCCGACGGAGCACATTTTTTATTGATGCTTTTTTTTAAAGACAAAGTACGACTTCGCCGCTAATTAAGGGATTTTTTACAGTAAAATATGATTTTCAAGATTCATATCACTTATGAGAAAAGGACTTATCGTCACTTTAATATGAGAATATGAGTTTTTCACCTTGAAGTCTGTAAAGGTTTATGTGTTTTCTAATAGGTATAAGAAATTCTACCAGTTTTGTCCCCCCTTTAATGGCTATATCTATCTCTTAATTTTTTAGAATTTCATCGCATGGTCAGGGGCGACTTCAAGAAAGCACTAAGTTAAACATTTTTTTTTTTGAAAATAGGTAACAAATATTGATTCATGAAGGAGCTTTGTGCAAGATGAAGGAACTCTATCTTGTATTATTTCTATATCAAGTGAAAAATTATTCAACCACATCGAGGATATTAATTCTTAAATTATATTGGTAAAAGTAAAGTTTGGTAGAGAATACTTGGCTCATTAATTTTGTAACTTGATGGTCGTAGAACTTATATTTGATCTAACACTTATATTCGTAAATAATAAGACATAAATAATGTCAAAATAAATATTTACTTATTTATCTATTATTATTTCTGTATTACTTATAAAAGCAATTTCGTCAGATTTTTATGCCCTTCAACGCTAAAGAAATTTCTTTAAGAGTAATCGAACAAAAATATTTTATAATAGATAATGACCATCGTAAAATTTTGTATCATACATTACTTAAAATAAATATGACTAAACAAAAATATAAATATGAATTCATGCATCTCAAGTAGAATATATATATCTATTTTCAATATGGTTAACTTTTAAGATTTAAGTAATGAAAAGACAACATGGTATATTTAGTAATATGTTTAGATAATTATCCTGGCCATATTTGTTGCATTCAGCAGAAGAGGGGTGGAGTTAGGACACGTCATATATTTATAAGGTATAATATATGAACAGCAGCAATTGATCACGTCAAGTTAGAGGATCTTTGAGTCTAAGTGAAAGTAGAACACCAATATAGGTAATGTATTAGTTTTTCATTTGGTTTGCACAATTTAAATAATTGGATCAACCACAACAACAATAACAACAACAAAAAAATGGATCAGTGAGAATATGTATCTCTATATATATACGTGCACGCTCGCACACATGTAGGCAGACTTTATGAATTGTGAGGTACCATTACGAGCTCAACATATACGAGTGTCATTCTGTGAAATAACTCGAATTTCAAATCATTCACTTGCTATATAAATAACAAATAGTTTATGCAATTAGAAGCTTATTACTTTTCGTACGTGCTTAATATCTGGACAAGGTATCTCGTGCATCGCACGAACATTAGAGACTAGTACTATATTAAAAGTACGAAGGCCCTTAGCAAAATGTCGTTCGCCTTGTTTACCCTTTTAAAATAAAGTTCACATTTAGACCAAAATAGTCATTTGAATTGAAATCAACTAAAATTTTAGTTGATATTCTATTATACTTAGAACTTTTGAAGTTTACTATAATTATACAACTTTGACTTTTTCTTCACCTTTTTACCCAAAAAAAAAAAAACGCATCTAGACTACTAATAGTTAAGGATTTGTATTCAACTTCAATTCGTACAAAATTGCGTAAGAAGGAAAATGTATCTATTTTTGTTATGTAAATTTTTTCTTGAAATTTTTGCTGCTTGTCAAGCAGTAAAAGGAAAAAAGTCTTTGAAAACTTTCTCTTCCTTTTTGATAACCAAAAGATAGCAGAACAACATTCTATTGTTAATTTGATCCTTTGAAATATGTTCCTTAACCTTTTTTTTATTTCACAGTATCAAAATAATCTTTTACTTAAAATAGAAAAATCCCAAACGTAATAAAAAATTATCGTTTCAAGAAGGTACAAAATTCTCCTCAAAGTGTTAGTAATACCAAATTTAAATAAAAAAAAGACATATATTGGGTGTAATTATAATTTTATCTAATATAAAATATACTTACGAAAAGTAAAACAAAATTCCATCTACAAGTTAAAACAAAAAGGAAAATAAAACATTCCTAAATTTCTCACATAAATAAAATAAAAGTAAAAAAAGAATGCATTCCTAAAATTCATAAATAAATAAATGAGAAAAGTATGTTTTCAAGAAGGAATTAGATTCTGTTCAATTCCGGAAATCAAAGTTAAATAAAAGAGAAAATGATAGAAACTTATCTTTTCAACATGTAATAAAATTGTAATTAAAGAGAAAATATTTTATTAAAAAGGAAATTCTAACTACTTTTATTATGGAATTTTTTTTTCGGGAACGCTGATCCGTATCAAACAAAAACTTAAGGAGTCTTTTCTTAACCCTTTTTTATTTACATTTTGAATTTTAGAGATGTTATGTTTTTACTTTAAATACAATTTAATTTCTTAAAAAGTGTCAAATTCATTTTAATTTGGTGTAAAGAAACGAACCATCCTTATTTTTTTAATAAAATCATATTCCAAAATTATGAATATTATAATTCATGAGATTATTTTTGAATAGGATACGCTCATTACGCGTGTAACCCATATTAATAAATATAAAACTTTTGAACAATACTATTAAATTATGTACACCTAAAATACAGCTGTTAAGTGTCATTCCCAAAGTATTTCTAATATTTTTTATTTTGAGTTAAAGAGTATAACAATTATGAACATTGGATAATCTAAATTTAACTGTAGTATTTATTAAAGTAGTATTTATATTTTTGATACATAAATTTTATAGAAAGCGTTTCTAAATAAAGGAAAATGGACATCCGTACTGTACTAAAAGACGGAGACCCAATATTATTCACCTTTTTTGTACTTTCAAATTAACTAAAGTTTTGATCTATAAATATTTCTTATTTAAAGTATGTAGGAAGTCATAATATTTATAACTTTAAGATAAATATATCTGGGAGAAATAAGAGTCATAATAATTAGGACGTTTTCTTGTCCTTATATTTGCTTAGGTCTAAAGGGAAAATGCTATATACAGTTTGTCACTATTAAAAGAGAGACACATGTACTTAATTAAGTTTTTTTTTAAATTATTAAATGTAATTTTTAGATATTATAAAAAAATCGATAAAGAGAGAAAAAATGTTGTTCAAGTAAGAAATATCTATATTTTCTATATCAGTATAAGAGAATAAAAGCACGAACTCCTAACGCAAAAATAGATGAATTGTTTTCTTTACTCTTTGTTTAAGTACTCAAACACGTTATTTTATAATTGTTACGTAATTATTAAAAATTTGTATATTTATTGATATAGGTACACGCGCAAAGCGCGTACCCTAAGACTAGTATAAATAAAAGTGGCGCCCATGCTTTGTTATTACTAAATAATTATATATGATATGGGTGGTCAAAACTACTTCAAGTCACTTTTAAAATGGTTTTGTAGCCATTGTTACTTTATAAGATAAATATATGAACTTGAATGACTTTATTGGCCGAATAAAATAAACATAAATGCCTTTACTATGTAACTAGTATTAATACCCACATGATGTGCGGATAATATTGTGATATATATATATATATATATATATATATATATATATATATATCACGAAATAGAATTGTTCAAATTGCCCGAGGGGGCATTACCTACTTGGCTATTACACACCAAGAACATGTCCCTTAAGACATTTTTGTTACCAAAAGCTGCTAGCCTAGGGCAAACAGCTTTGTTAAGGAACCTAATTGCATAAGTCTTTTCTTGACAGTCTGATTTCAAGATATTAGTTACAAAATACGGAGCATAATAGATAACATTAGTATCCCTGTTGTTGTTGCTACCCTTCAGTCCTTCTTTAGCCAGCAGGTGTGCCGGCTTGTTGGCCTTCCTGAAGATGTGATGTACTCCGTGGACCTTCACTTGCATCATTAACCATCTGCACTCATTAACAATGTCCTTAAGTAATAACATTCTATTATCCAAACAGTTAATAACATCAGTTGAGTCTGTTTCTACTTCTAAATTTGTAAAACCTTGCCTAATGGCACTTTTTAGACCAATATTTAGGGCCATTAATTCTGCCTGTAGTGCAGATGTTCCTGAAGATTTCCCATGAAAGCCAACTATCCATCGGCCATCATAATCTCGGAACACCCCACCATAACCACAAAGTGATTGGTCGTCATTGAAGGAACCATCAATGTTGAGTTTGATGAAACCTCTAGGGGTTTTGTTCCAGTTGACGCTTATAGGAATTTTCCCCGGCCTAATATTTTCTTTTCCTATCAAAAGTTTGAACTCAATAGATAATTTAATAGCACATTGAACTTTCGGACAATGTGTGTAGTTATTATATAAATTATTGTTTCTGTTAGTCAAAATTGTCCAGATGACAAATGGAAATAAGTCGTGCCAAGTAATAATAGGATTCTTGAAAGTTGATTTGTGATCACGAATACCAGTAAGCCAATCTATAGCACCATTCCAGATATTGGGATTAATACCTAAGTATGACCATAATTGTTGGACTGCCATGCATTCCAAAAAAATATGATTAATAGTTTCTTTTCCAGTTTTGCAAGTAGAGCATGTAGGATCTATGATAATGCCAATATGGTTTAAGAAGCTCCTTGTTGGGAGTTTATTATGGTAACATTTCCACAGAAGAAATTTTATCTTGTTTGGACAATTTATGTCCCAAATCCACGTGTAATCCTTGTAGCACACCACTTGATTGTCTAGGAGGCAGTAACAAGATTTACTAGTGAATAGACCATTGGAGTTCAATGCCCAGAACGGAGTATCATGTGATTTATTAGTAAGTTGAGTAGCACTTATCTTATTGATGATTCTGGGCTCTAGAGCCATTGAGAGTTTGGAGAGGTCCCAAGCATTTTGATTCCATATATCCTTTATGGTAAGTGCTTCATCTTGTTGGGTTAAGGGACCCAACGATTATTGACGGAGAGAGTTGAACTTGGGAATCCAATGATTATTCCACACACTCAAGGTTGAGGACTTGTGTGGCATCCAAGTAATCCCTTTGCTACATATTTCCCAACCTAGAAGAATACCATTCCATATAAAGAAATTAATATTTAAAGTTTTCCTTGTACCATAGAGACCTATTAATGTTTTAGCCCAAGGGGATTGAGTATTTTGGAGGAGGTCTCCAAGTAAGGTTGGTTAGGCTTACTAGGTTTTTCTTTTTTGCAACTCGAATACCTAACCCACCATCCTTTTTGTTTTGGGTGATATCTTCCCATTTAATGAGATGGAGTTTTTTTGATGTTCCATTTGTACCCCATATAAAATCCCTTTGGATCTTGTCAATTTTACTAAGAATCTTAGCCGGTAGGAGGGTGTATTGCATTAAGTGGTTTGGAAGAGAGTTTAGACAGGAGCTTGCTAGGGTGCATCTACTAGCCATTCTTAGTAAGTTTGATTTCCATGTACTGAGTCTAGAAATCATATTGTCTAGGACAAATTGAAAATCCTTGGCCCTAGGTTTGGAGCTTGTAATAGGAAAACCTAAGTACTTACCGAAGGAATTGCTAACTTTGATATTAAGGTTTTGTGAGAGGGTAGCTTGTGTAGATTTGGGGCAGTGTTTGGATATGATGATTTTGGATTTAGTTTTGTTAATGGACTGCCCTGATAGGAGACAGAAGGAGTTAAGATAGTCCTTAATGTCTTCAATAGATATGTTATTAATTTTAGCCATTAAGGTTAGATCGTCTGCGAAAAAAAGATGAGATATATGGAGCTTATTGTTGCCAATAGTGATTGGATCCCAACATCCTATATCAACTTTATGGTTAATAAGGATAGAGAGCATCTCCATACAAAGGATAAAAATATATGGAGACATAGGGTCACCTTGGCGAATGCCTCTACTTGGTGAGAAATAGCTAGTTCTTGTACCATTAACCAAGATTGCCATTCTACTAGTGGTGACACAATTCATTATAAGCTTTGTCATATTAGGAGGGAATTTGAAGAATCTTAAAGCTCTATAGACAAAGGACCATTCTAAACGATCAAAGGCTTTTTCCAAGTCAATTTTCAAAATCATGTTATGTTTATTACCACGATATTTATTCATTTTGAGAATTAATTCTTGAATGATAATGGCATTATCACTTGCTTTCCTATTTTTTAGAAAGCTACTTTGGGAAGGGCTAATCAAATGATTAAGGAAGGGTTTCAGCCTAGTGGAGATAACCTTAGTGATTATTTTATACACAGTATTACAAAGACCTATAGGTCTAAAATTTTTTAAGTTATTTGCATTAAGAATTTTTGGAATTAGGCAGAGCAACATATCGTTAATATTACCAGGGATTATTCCAGTCTTAAAAGCTTCTTGGCATAGACTGGTAACAGAATTTCCCACAATATTCCAATTATTTTGAAAGAAAAAGGGGTGAAGACCATCAGGCCCGGGTGCCTTATATGGTTTAAATGAGAAGCAGACTTTAGTAATTTCAGCATGGGTAACGGGGTCATCAAGGGAGGATAAATCCAAGTTAATAAAACACTTAGGGTCCTTTTTAATAAGACTCCAATTGCTACTAGTGTGGGAAGTTGTAAAAGCTTTTTCAAAATAGTCTTTTGTGTGATTTATAACATCCTCAGGATCGTCAATCCACATCCCTAGATCATTTTTGAAGAAATTAATCTTATTAATTCTTTTCCCATTGGTAGCTACGATATGGAAAAAATTTGTGTTTGCGTCACCTTCGTTTAACCAATGTACTCTAGAACGTAACTTCCAGTAGTCTTCCTCAATCCGAAGGATGTTATTATAATCTTGAATTAACGATTGTTCTAATGTTTGAAGAAATTTACTATGGTAATAGGAAGGGGAGTTTTGGATACCTTTGAGTCTTGCAAGGATGATTCTCTTATTTTTAAAAAGATCCCCAAAGGTAATTTTTTCTAGCTAACAACAGCCTCTTTAAAAATAGACACATCCTTGTTATAAGAATCGTTACACCACGAGTCATTAACTAAAGTCTTAAAGTGAGGATGTTTGCACCAGTATGGTTCTAGTCGGAATGGTTTATCAAGTAAGTGACACTTTTTAGGGATAAGGTTGATTAGAAGCGGGTTATGATCAGAGTGTGTCTTAGGTAGGTGAGTAATAGAAGCATTTGGAAAGCATTGTATCCATTCATTGTTTCCAAAAGTTCTATCCAAACGTTCCAAGATTAGGTCATTATTACTAAACCTACGATTAGACCAAGTATATTTGCATCCTTTATAGCCTAAATCTTGTAATTTACAGTAATTCAAGTTATCCCATAGCTTAAAAGCACGTCTACGATTAAGAGGTCTCCCACCAATTTTATCATTAGCACTAAACACATCATTAAAATCCCCTCCTACTAGCCATGCATCTGTATAAGAGTCAGCTATATTTTTCAGATTATGCCACATAATATCCCTATTAACAATATCTGTGCTAGCATATAAAGAAGAAAAAAGCCATTTTAGGTTAGTAGGACGCACCTCAATTGTAGCATGAATTTCGTGGTTTCTATGTACAGCATTGTGGACAGTCACCTTGGTATGGTCCCATAGGAGCACTATGCCACCAGCTTGTCCTTCTGCTGGTACCTCAATGAGTTCAGAAAAACCAAACTCTTGCAAGAGAGGTGCATGAGATTGCATTCTAGTTTCAAGCAGTGTTACCATGCATGGCCTGTGGGTATCAATGAGATCCCTGAAGTTTCTTCTAAAATCCTCATTATTTCCTCCCCTAATATTCCATATTATAAAGTTTGTAGCATTAAACATGTTGACATTAGGGGTTGGGTGTAACGACCCGATTGGTCATTTTTCCTTTTAGAACCCCGTTCCCCTAAATAAAACCTCCCGTACTTGCTTTAGCTAATTTACGACTTGCGGGGACGGTTAGATCGGGAGTTGGAAGAGTTTTGAGTGAAATATGTCCAATTGTTTCTTTAAGATTCTCTTAAAAGACCAAGTTTGACTTCGGTCAACTTGTTGGGAAAATGGACCCGGACTCGTGATTTGACAGTCCCGCAAGGTCCGTGGAAAAATATGGGACCTGGGTGTATGCCCGGAATCGAATTCCGAGGTCCCTAGCCCGAGTAATGAATTTTTATTGAAAATTGTTAAATCAAAATCCTAAGAGTTTAATAAAGAGGAAAAATGCTTGATCACATTGATATCAGGCCTGTATGTTGGTTCCGGATCCCGGTACAGGTTCGGTATAATATATTAGTCTTGTCTGTGAAATTTGGTGAGAAACGAGACTGATTTGACGTGATTCGGACGTTCGGTTGAAAAGATAGAAATTTGGGTGTTCTTGAGGATTTCATGCGTTTTGGTGTTGAATCCGTGGTTTTAGGTGTTAATTCGACGATTTGATTGCTTGAGCAAGTTTGCACAATGTTGTAGGACTTGCGTGAGTGTTCGGAGTGGAGCCTCGAGGGCTCGGGTGAGGTTCGGGCATGGTTGGAGGTAGGAAAACACAGCAGGTTTGCTGGTATTTTTGCTGCTGCTGCAGGTCTCGCAATTGCGAGATGGCCATCGCAATTGCGAACTCGCAATTGCGAGATTTGCTTCGCATTTGCGAACTTGGTCGGGCTGGGCAGTGGTCGCATTTGCGACCCATTTCTTCGCATTTGCGAACCCAGCTGGGCCTGCATTTACGACCCTAACTTCGCATTTGCAATCAAGGCAGGAAAGGGGGCAGTTCGCATTTGCGAACGTTTTGTCGCAATTGCGACTTCGCATTTGCGAGCCTGGTGTCGCAAATGCGACATCAGAGGCCTGGGTACAGCTTTTAAAAACGGGACTTAGGGCATTTATTTCATTTTAACTCTACACTTGGGCGATTTTAGAGCTTTCAAAGAGGGGATTTCAACATAGCATTGTGAGGTAAGTAAATTCTACTTAATATGAGTTTAATACTTGGATTTTGGGTAGATTAACCCACTAAAATTAGTAGAAATCAAGGGGTTAGAGCAAGACCTAGGGTTTTGGTAAAACTTAAATTTAACCACGAAAATTGTTATGAAATGAACTAGAAATCATATATTATTGATCCTTAGGTTGTAGAGAACAACTTCCTTCGAAAAATCTCGGAATCCGGGCACGTGGGCCCGGGGTCGGAATTTAGGAAACTTGTGAAAAAGGTTGGGAAATTGCTTAAATAGTTAGAATTCGACCTTGTAAGCCTATATTGACTAGTTCTTACTTCCTTTAACTAGTTTGTGATCGTTCGGCTCCGAATTGAGGGCTTGGGCTTATTCTTGATATTTGGAAGTGCGCTTTGGAGCGAGGTGAGTCTCCTTTCTAACCTTGTAAGAGGGAATTGTCCCCATAGGTATAATAATTGAATAAATTGCCATTATATGCGGGGGCTGCGTACGCACTAGGTGACGAGAGTCCATGCGTAGCAACTAATATGCTAAGCCCGGGTAGTCTAGGGCCCAAAAGCATGTTCTACGTGATATTCTTGCAACATGATGTTAACTTCGAAATTTTGTGAATTATTTGAGTAAGGTAGATGCTAGTAGTGAGGTAACCTTATTTAATTTCAACCTTACAAGAGAATTGAGATATTTCTTGCGATCTGTTGTTTCTCAGATATATATATTATTGTCTGCTTGTGGTGATTTTATTTATGTTTGACCGCGTCGCGCGGGTGATTCACGAGCGGGATAATAGATGCATCTATGTCTTTGCCTTAATGTAAATCCAAACGTCCCAGCCTTCCCAATGTGACTACCAATTTATGCAATTATTCACTTTTCCTGGGATTCGATAGTAGTAGCAGTCTAATTGCCAATTCAGTTAAAACAAAACAACTGTGGTGAGCTTCATTTGGATCAATGCTATGCTACCGATATTCAGGTGTTCCTTGATTAAACGAGTTGAAGTTAACAATGAAACATGGGTTACTTTTAAACATTAATAACAAAAATGTAATTGATTACTACTTAAAATCTATGATATTCAAGAGTAAAATTGCCAAATTAGGCTACAAAATACTTCTCACGAGCGCAGCCCTCATTCAGTGTTAAAAACTGACCTAAAAACTGTCAAAAACATCTATTTATACCGTAGCTAGAAAATCTGGACAAAANTAAGAGTCATAATAATTAGGACGTTTTCTTGTCCTTATATTTGCTTAGGTCTAAAGGGAAAATGCTATATACAGTTTGTCACTATTAAAAGAGAGACACATGTACTTAATTAAGTTTTTTTTTAAATTATTAAATGTAATTTTTAGATATTATAAAAAAATCGATAAAGAGAGAAAAAATGTTGTTCAAGTAAGAAATATCTATATTTTCTATATCAGTATAAGAGAATAAAAGCACGAACTCCTAACGCAAAAATAGATGAATTATTTTCTTTACTCTTTGTTTAAGTACTCAAACACGTTATTTTATAATTGTTACGTAATTATTAAAAATTTGTATATTTATTGATATAGGTACACGCGCAAAGCGCGTACCCTAAGACTAGTATAAATAAAAGTGGCGCCCATGCTTTGTTATTACTAAATAATTATATATGATATGGGTGGTCAAAACTACTTCAAGTCACTTTTAAAATGGTTTTGTAGCCATTGTTACTTTATAAGATAAATATATGAACTTGAATGACTTTATTGGCCGAATAAAATAAACATAAATGCCTTTACTATGTAACTAGTATTAATACCCACATGATGTGCGGATAATATTGTGATATATATATATATATATATATATATATATATATATATATATCACGAAATAGAATTGTTCAAATTGCCCGGGGGGCATTACCTTCTTGGCTATTACGCACCAATAACATGTCCCTTGGGACATTTTTGTTACCAAAAGCTGCTAGCCTAGGGCAAACAGCTTTGTTAAGGAACCTAATTGCATAAGTCTTTTCTTGACAGTCTGATTTCAAGATATTAGTTACAAAATACGGAGCATAATAGATAACATTAGTATCCCTGTTGTTGTTGCTACCCTTCAGTCCTTCTTTAGCCAGCAGGTGTGCCGGCTTGTTGGCCTCCCTGAAGATGTGATGTACTCCCTGGACCTTCACTTGCATCATTAACCATCTGCACTCATTAACAATGTCATTAAGTAATAACATTTCATTATCCAAACAGTTAATAACATCAGTTGAGTCTGTTTCTACTTCTAAATTTGTAAAACCTTGCCTAATGGCAGTTTTTAGACCAATATTTAGGGCCATTAATTCTGCTTGTAGTGCAGATGTTCCTGAAGATTTCCCATGATAGCCAACTATCCATCGGCCATGATAATCTCTGAACACCCCACCATAACCACAAAGTGATTGGTCGTCATTGAAAGAACCATCAATATTGAGTTTGATGAAACCTCTAGGGGGTTTGTTCCAGTTGACGCTTATAGGAATTTTCCCCAGCCTAATATTTTCTTTTCCTGTCAAAAGTTTGAACTCAATAGATAATTTAATAGCACATTGAACGTTAGGACAATGTGTGTAGTTATTATATAAATTATTGTTTCTGTTAGACCAAATTGTCCAAATGAGAAATGGAAATAAGTCGTGCCAAGTAATAATAAGGTTTCTTGAAAGTTGATTTGTGATCACGAATACCAGTAAGCCAATCTATAGCACCATTCCAGATATTGGGATTAATACCTGAGTATGACCATAACTGTTGGACTGCCATGCATTCCAAAAAAATATGATTAATAGTTTCTTTTCCAGTTTTGCAAGTAGAGCATATAGGATCTATGTTAATGCCAATATGGTTTAAGAAGCTCCTTGTTGGGAGTCTATTATGGTGACATTTCCACAGAAGAAATTTTATCTTGTTTGGACAATTTATGTCCCAAATCCACGTGTAATCCTTGTAGCACACCAGTTGATTGTCTAGGAGGGAGTAACAAGATTTACTAGTGAATAGACTATTGGAGTTCAATGCCCAGAATGGAGTATCATGTGATTTATTAGTAAGTTGGGTACCACTTATCTTATTGACGATTTTGGGCTCTAGGGCCATTGAGAGTTTGGAGAGGTCCCAAGAATTTTGATTCCATATATCCTTTACGGTAAGTGCTTCATCTTGTTGGGTTAAGGGACCCTGAATATATTGACGGAGAGAGTTGAATTTGGGAATCCAACGATTATTCCACACACTCAAGGTTGAGGACTTGTGTGGCATCCAAGTAATCCCTTTGCTACATATTTCCCTACCTAGAACAATACCATTCCATATAAAGGAATTATTATTCAAAGTTTTCCTTGTACCATAGAGACCTATTAATGTTTTAGCCCAAGGGGATTGAGTATTTTGGAGGAGTCTCCAAGTAAGGTTGGCTAGGCTNTTAACATAATCGAAAACTTAACCAGAATCAAAACAAATTATCCAAACAACAGTTAAATTGAAACCCTATAGCCCTAATTTAAGTATCATGCAGGGAAAAATACCCTAATTAAAGCTAAACAAACAAGTCAAAGAAAACTCAAAAATCAGAAAAGAAAAGAACAAGAAGACTTACGAACTCTGGCCAGCCATTGTTGTTTGAATACTCCAGGATTCTTGACACGTAACATCCCTAATCGTGTGTTTTCAAAAGAAAACACGTGATTAGGGATATTACGGTCCAAAATCCTCAAGATTTCTGAGTTAGGGTTCTGCCGGAATTGGGATTTAGAATTTGTAATGTTCCGGGCAGATTCGGAGGTTTCTAGGTATGGATTAATGATGAGGGAGGGATGAGGAACATATGGTATGAATTTGGGCCGGTTTGGGTGAGTTTGTGACTTGGCCGGAAAACATAGATTGAATATTCGAGGAGTTGGGTTGGGATTCGAGGGACATGGATATGGGGGTTGGAAAGATGAGGTGAAGGAGAGTATGGTGTGAAATTTTGGGGGCCATCGGAGCATCGCCGCCGCCGGCGGCGATTTCCGGCCGGCGGCGCTAGGGCGGAGGACGGCGGAACAGGGCGGGGTAACGGTGGTGTTACACCGGCGGCTGGAGATAGGGCAGGGGTACGAGGAAGAAAGTATTTTTAGATTTTTTCTTAATTTCAGACACTTTTATGTATTTCCAGAGCCAAAATGTGGTCGTTGGATCAGGGACTTGAAGGGCTCAGATTTAACGATGCCAAACGACGTCGTTTGGTCAGAAGGGGATCGGGTTTGGATCAGGGATGGTTGGACCAGGGATGTGATGGGTTGAAAACTACAATTGGGCCAGGTTTTAATTTAAATGGCCCAGCTACTAGGCAGCCCTTTTGTATCTTTGTTTCTTTGTATTTTTCTCTTTTTTTTTTCTATTTATATATTTTTTATTTTTTGTTAAAATGACAAATAAAAAGTCAAAGACCAAATTGACTCTAAAAGAATATTATCTAATTAACAAAATTAACTAATTTCTAATTTTAGCCTAAAATTTAAGACAAATTCTACGAATTAAAAATAACAGTGCATAAAGTCATTTTTTGTCATTTTCTTTATATGTAACTAACACTGGAAACATGAAATTAACTCCCATACAAATGCCACATGTATTTTTGTATTTTTCATATGATTTAAAATGCACAAGTAAAATGCAACAATTACCAGAAATGCCACAAAATTGTAAAAATAATAAAGAAATTGTTTTGTTTGAATTTTTTTGGGAATAATTCATATATAGGGCAAAAATCACGTGCTCACACTATGGTTTGATCCGTTCGACCCTCGGCAGTGCACAATTTACTTTTATGTTGGATCGGGCCGTACGTTCTTAGGTGATTATCTGCGCATGACTTATTTGGTCTTCTATTGTGGGTTAGACTTCATATTTGCTTAAATATATAAATGGACACTCATGATGAAAATCTAAAGGAAGAATTGTTGTTTTATACTTACGAATCCTTATGATTTGAGTTATTTCTGCTTATTATAAATTCTCCTCATTTTACTTGACCTTAGTAAGTATCGAGTCGACCTCTCGTCTCTACTTCTTCGAGATTAGACGGGATACTTACTGGGTACATATTGTTTATGTACTCATGCTACACTTCTGTACTTAAATGTACAGGATCTGAGGCAGGTGGATCTGGTTATCATTCTGGTGCGCACCCGTGAGCGGACTTGGGACTTCTACGGTGAGCTGCTTTTCCTCCATGCCGACCCGCAGCCGAAGAAGTCTTTCCTTTGTACTTTTATTTTCTGTCTATCCTGATTCAGACAGTAGGATAGTATGATATTCTTTTGGTGTATATTCTACTAGCTGCCCGTAGCTTGTGACACCAGGTTCTGGCACACACATTAGTAGACTTATTTTTGGGTTGTATCATTATGCTACTTACATTATCTATCACTTTCGGCTTCGAATTCGATTGGAGTATTTATCTCACTTAAATTTGATAATATTAATATAAAAAGTTAGAAATGTTTTCCACACTTGGCTTGCCCGGCAATGGTGTTGGGCGCCTTCATGACCTATTATGGAAATGGGTCGTGACATGGGTTGTGACCATTCTCCAGTATTTCCCTGGTAGGGTTCAAGGTTCCCCTCAGAGTTGGGACAAGGATCATTCCTCTGTTCCCCACTGTTGGATCGTGGGGTGGGCGAATGTCCATTGAACACTTGACCAGCTTCTGTGGGCAAGAGAGGATATGCCTCTTCTCTTGATTTTCTGTAAATAGAAAGACCTTTACCTCGCTTAGGTTTCCAAACTCCACCACTGATTCCCCTATCAAATCTATTGGTTCTATCATTTCCTCTTCCATGTGGTTTTCTACGTTTGGAGCTACTGGGGGGATTGAGGTTGATATTCTCCATAGGGACTTCCATGTTGAAGTTCTGTGATTGTGGTTGTGGGTGATGTTGAGGAACATCCCACTGTATTAGGATAGGATTCACAGCTGTTAGGGATTTCGGGGGAAAGAAAGATAGATCTAGGCCTAGATTCTGGGGAAGAATTGGAACGGGATTGAAGTGAGGAGGAAGGTTCCATTGAGCTCTCATTTCTTGGACTAGGTTCGGATTCAAGGCTGGGGCTAGAGGTTGCAAAATATTGTTCACCCAAACATGATTCATGTAGTTGTTCATGGCTAAGTGAAGGCTCTCTGACACTAGTTGTGCCAAGTATCTTGGATTTTGGATTAATATCACACTTTCTTGCTCGTTGATGGTGGCATTGAACATCAGACCCCTCCCCATTAGACCTATCTCTATCCAAGATAATGGGTGATGGTCTTGAGGTAATGGTGGTTGGACATAGATTACTGGGTTGTTTGGGTTGTGATGTGGTGGTGGTGGAAGATTTTCCATATTCAGATGCCTTTGTGAACGAAGGAGTTGTATAAGACTGTACCTCCTTCGATTGTTCAATGGAAGCCTTGGCATGATTGGGGCCTTTGTCTATACTTAAACTGGGAGGGTTTTGAGAGTAGGTTATAATTGCATCTACATGCATGCAATCCGGATAGGCTAGCGTATGGGTATTAGAAGAAGATTTTGGAGATTTAGGGGTGGTTTTTACATGGGATTTTTCCGCCACTTGTCGTGTAGTTATGTCCATGTGTTCATTTGGGTGTGTTTCACAGGACAAGTGTGGGGCAGGCGGAATGTAATTTTTGTTTTTAGTGGTGGATTCATTAGTGGTAAAAGGATTATAATTGTTAGTGTTATTAGGTAGATGACATGGCTTAGTGTTATTAGCAGATAAGTTGGTCACTAAAGTATTGATATTAGTAGGGGGGTTAGCTATATTAGCACCTTTGGAATGCTCTATCTTACACGTGGAATGGTGCATGTCAAAGTTATTGGGTAATAGAGTACTAATACCAGTTGGATTAGCATCCAAAACCATGTGCTCGTTGCACAATTCTGAAAAGCTGTTTTCCAAATGAAAAACATCTTTGTTCTCATTTGTAATGGCTCTGCTGGAATTAGTCCTTAGGATGTGGCCTTTGCCATCCTTGTGAAGAGACGAGTTATTAGACAATTTGTTAACAAATTTAAACTTTTGGGTGTTTAAGTACTTACCAGTAGAGGCATTGAATAACTTAACATTAATACCTGCCTCCGTGGAAGTGTTCATTCTTGCATTTGGAATTTTCTTAACTGACCTTCTTGTCTTCTGAAAGGAAACAGTATGCCAGTCGTCCTCATTGCTTGTTTTAGTGAAGTTTTAAGTGTCTTGCAATTGGTCAGAGCTATCTTCAGGTTTCTCCGTCTGGTGTAGTGATTTTACCACCATCGAACATTGGCCAATTGTGTGGCCTAATGAACCACAGTTCTTGCATAGTATTTTATCTCCTTCATACTCAATAACTTGTTTATGGTCCTCTATGAGTAAAAGTTTTGCAACAGGTTTATTTAATGGCAACTCAACACAAAGCCTAGTGTATCTTCCCCTCAAGGTGGAAGAAGTGTAGGCGTCCACTCTAAATAATATACCTATAGAGTTACCAATCTTTTGAAGAATGATCTTGTCATAGAATTCTGCAGGTAGATTGGGCAGCCGGACCCATACAACAGTGCATATTTATTTAGCATTGGCTGCCACAAAGTTTGGTTTCATTTTTGACAGGATAAGAAGAAACCAAAGATAAACCATGGCCCATTTTGTAGGACATGATTCATGCTTTCAAGTTTTTGAAATTTTGCAATATAGTAGTCTGTCCCCAGATCGATTAGAGAAAAGTTTTCGTTTACTTTCCACAGTTCTTGGACCTTTTTTTGTAAGCGTTTGATGGAGAATTCGTTTGCCTTGTAATTTGATGATTATGGAATATCTCCAAGGCATATACATGCGTTCTTTGTCCTCATGAGAGAGGATGATTCTTTCTTTTCCAGACATGGTAGCTTCTGGATCCTTTATGGACGAACCAATATCATCACCATGGGGAAGAGGAACAGTTAATTCAAAAGTGATATCTGCCTCTTCAGTTCCTTTAATGAGTTGGTCTTTAAAGGAATTTATCTGATTTCCAGAAATCTTGGTAGTATCATTGGTATTTAAGTCAGGTGGTTTGGGGGGAATGAGTGTCATCTCTGAATCTGTGTCCATTTAGGATAGTAGTGACGGTTGAGTTGTTAGAGGAGATCTTAAGTTTAGAGAGAAGGGAGAGCTTCTCTCACTTAACCGATGATTTACTTTACAATTGATCGAATCAAACTACATACCCATGACCATTTCTCTTTTTGATAGTAACTTTAAAATTGTTCTAATTCAAATTACATACAACACATATCTCGATTCTAAAAATTGAAATGCTAATTGAGCAAGAGAATCAAATTGCATGCCAATGACTTTTAATTTTCTATTGAAATTAATTATATAAGAATATAAATTATGTCTTTATATTTTTTAATTTGTTTCTTAGTATTATGTCAATTATCTATGCCTTCTATTTTATTTTATCTATTAAACTATTTTTAAATACGTGTATTTTATCCATATAGTATGACTTCTCTCACTATTATTTAAAAATTCTATTTTCAAAAATCAAATAAGTCTTATTCTTCTAAATATCTCTACACTGAAATTATTTATTTACAATTTTTTTTCCTTTTGTTTGATTATTTATTCATGTTATTGCGTATCGATAACTTAAAATTATCCATATCTAACTTAAAATTATCCATATCCTTGTCTGCTACTCCCATTATGATATATTACAGATGAATTTAGTTTTTTTTTTCTTGTAATAAAAATTTTCATTTGCTTTTATCCTTTCATTTATCTATAATATGTTTAGTATTATTTATTTTCTTTTTTAACTTAATTCAAAATATAAAATTTCTTACACTCTCCATCTCTCTATTTTTATATTAGTTTTTACAATAATTTTTTTATATAATCATTCCATTTAGTGTTTAATATAATAGTAGATTAAAAAAAATAAAAATGCAAATATTCATTGTTTATACTTCACCACAATCTCAAGATTTTTTTTGTGAGTCCTTGGAGTTTTCTTTGCCTATTAAAAAGCTTGGATAAGATTTGATTTATTTTGTTTTTTTAATTCAAAAGCTTGGATAAGATTTGAATTGATTGGTTTAACAAATAAATAGACAGAAGATAGGTGAATTATTATTATTATTATTATTATTATTATTATTATTATTATTATTAGTAGTAGTAGTAGTAGTAGTAATAGTAATAGTAGCAGTAGCAGCAGTAGGAGGAGTATCAATAGTATGTACTTATAATACTTCCATCTTTATCATTATAGTTAGTTATGATAAAGATATTATTTTTATCTCCCAATTCAATTTTTTTAAAGAAAAAATTATATTAGTTAAGATAGGGCGTTATGTTGTATCTTTAGAAAAGTATTCACTCTTTCCATTTAGATTCAAAAAAATATTATTTACTATTTTTTATTTAAATTAAAAAAAATTATCTTCCAATTTAAATTAAATGTTGTTATAAATATTTTCTTAAAATACCAAGTAGCTTTATAGTAGCTTCACATTTGGTTTAACCATCTGGTTCATACCAAAGATTACTTGCTAGAATTTAAACTATGGATTTAAGTAAATATATCTCGTTTAAAGTCAGCAACTCTTGAATTTTTCTTTATTTTGAGTACTCTCTTGATCTTGTTGCTAGAGAGTTGTGCATTCAGATCGTCAACAACTTCTATAACATATGCTCCATTGGTCGATCTACTCCTCTTGATAAGGGTCTTTAAAGCAGATATCATCTTATTATCATCTACTTTCATCCCGCATAGTCAAGTGTATCTCAAATTAGTATTTATCACTCAATAAATAAATAAATAAAAAATAAAATTATCATTTGAAATATACGGAATAGAAAACACATAAATTGAACGAAAACCCCATAATATAATAACACAAGATTAAAGGAGCAAAGAACCTATTACACTATAAAAAAACTGCTTCACCAAATATATATACAGTAAGTTCGAAGCCATGAGCATCAACAAATCATTGCCGTATTCATTCTCATATAGTTAGTGATTTTTTTTTTTTTTTGGTAAATATATAGTTAGTGACTAATTCCTATAACTGTTCCTTCAACTCAAGAGGGGCCATACGATAAGGAGGAATATTTAATTCTTCTGAGGGGTTGAAAAAGTATGATAAGATAATCGCATGCAATTAGAAAAGAATAAACAGGCATCTGCATTTACAAACCTCTTGACATGTTTTATAGGGAGTCAATATCTAGATTCTAATAGCTACTATGTTCCAGTATTATTAATCTGCAAATATGATTTACTGTGTCTAAAATTTTAACTTGCGTTAGAAGACATTTTTAAATTAAGTATATCATCTCCAAATATAAGCCTTAATTTTTACATCAGCGTGTAGTCCATAAAAAGTTAAGCACCATGATCTAGATTCTAGTGAAACCATTTATTGATTGACTCCATCACACAAACCTTTCTATGGCTATCGTTACTTTCAATCTTCCGTTATTCTTCTTCTAATATAATCAGTATGGACGTTATTTATTTGCTTAGCTCTTCTTGTTATTTTTTTTTACTATTTTTTTGTTTTGAAATAAAAGAAAAATACGTGAAAACCCAGTACTCTTTTAGTTTTGTTTCAAAAACAGAAACACTTACACACGCGCAAAGGCAAAGCCAGATTTTTAAGTACATGCATTACTTGATGAAAATACAGCACAACCTGAACCTCCAAATCCTTAGTACAAATAAAAAGATGAAGATTTTAGTTGAAATACCGAAAAATTAATAGTACCCAAAAAACATTAACCTTTTCATCTTGAATAGCAATTCAAGCGAGAAAATGTTGTTTGGTTTCTCATGTTCTGGAACGTGCTATAATCTCACAATTCGAACCTTCAAATTTCAACTCAGTTTGATACTCGATATGCCGATGATATAGTTAACGTTTGTAGTCTTTTTTGCCTTAGGGTAAGTTTGATAAAAGGTTTGTTTGCGATGAACTATATGAAAGGTGCAGCCAGAATATATATATATATATATATATATATATATATATATATATATATATATAATATATATATATATTATATAATATATATATATATATAATTTATATCTCTTTTTACTTGCTATAAATAAGGAACAACATACGCGTTCTTTAGTGCGTAAACTTTCTGGAAACGGAATTTCCATAAAAAGAGCCGAAAAATGCGTGTTCTATTTTCTCTATAGAACCGAAAAATCTTCGTTTTAAGAATTACTATCTCAATTAAAGTTCCAATATTTAATATTTAGTTATAATCATTGTCAAGCCAAGAACCTTTGCAAACATTAACCTATCTTGTTTCATACATGATTAAATAATTAAATTATCAATGAATAAGCAGTTAAAGAGACAACGAAAAAGTAAAATTTAGCGGAAGTCTGAATTAAATATAGAAACAACGTCTAGAAAGTCAATACAAGTCCCTACCCAGCACCTGGTGTCACAACAATACACAGACTGTCTAGGATTACTACAAATAAGAGTTTGAAATAAAAGACATAGTCTGTTTCGGATACAAATGTCAACAGAACACGAAAACTGAAAGAAGAGACGCCGGGTTGCGGACGCCAGCAAGGCTACCTCGGAGTCTCGTGGACTGAAGGTCGGCTCCCTTACTACTGCTGCGCACCGTAAGCTGCTCTGACACCTGGATTTGTGCAAAAGAGCACAGAGTGTAGCATCAACACAACCGACCCCATGTGCTGGTAAGTGCCTAGCCTAACCCCGGCGAAGTAGTGACGAGGCTAGACCGGACTACCACATAAACCTGTGCAATTATATATACATATACAACGGAATCGAAATACAGGGATAAGTAATCAATATGGGAGGGGGAGCATGCTATGGGGGAAATAACAATTTCAAGTAGAAGTCATCCAGTAACGAAGGAAATAACACAACTCAGACATTAATAAAGAAACAGAAAGCAACAAGTGCACGGCATCACCCTTCGTGCTTTTACTCTCATCCTCACCAAACAATGATATAATAAAGTGTGCACGGCATCACCCTTCGTGCTTTTACTCTCTTTCCTCACATATAATCAATAGAATCGGCACGGAATGGTATATCATGCGGCACGGCATCACCCTTCGTGCTTTACTCTCTTTCCTCACAATAAGCAAACAATGCACGACATCACCCTTCGTGCTTTACACTCTTTCCTCACAATAAACAAACAATGCACGGCATCACCCTTCGTGCTTTAACACTCTTCCTCACCCAAACAACAATCACAAACAAGGGGCAAGGGAATAAACAAAATAATGAAAGAAATCCCAGCAAGGGAACACAATTAACCAATTAAATCCCGGCAAGGGTACAATATCAATAATCTCAACGTCCCGGCAAGGGAAAATAATCAATAAACAACAATATCCTGGCAAGGGAATAATTTAAATACTCTTTCTCTTCCTTTCACTTTTTATTTCATATCTCACTTTACCACTTGAGCCAATGCTCCAAAGGGTTCAACCATTTCATATACGTTCACAATTGAAATATAACTTGAGCCAATGCTCCTCGTTGTTCATAGGTCACAATTTCCTTTTACAAGCTTTTCACAACAAATAGGAATCATCACCAAGGTAAGAGAAATACAACGAAATCAAGATATTCGCAATTTAAAGACTCACGGTCATGCTAGACACCAACGTATAGATACTCGTCACCATGCCTATACGTCGTACTCAACAAGAAGCAATTAGCAAATAAGACTCAACTCATAGTCCCTCAAGCTAGGGTTAGACCAAACACTTACCTCAAACTTCCACAACCAAATCAATCCTCAATAACCGCCTTTCCTCTCGAATTTGGCTCCAAATCAATCGTATCTATACAATTATGACTTCAATACATCAATAAATGCTAAACAACACGAACCCAATGCCTAACTATAGCTTTTCCATCATATTTCCCAAAAACTCAAAAATCAACCCCGGGCCCGCTTGGTCAAAATACGAGGTTCGGACCAAAATCAAATCTCCCATTCACCCACGAGCCCAAATATATAATTTATTTTCAAATTCGACCCCAAAACGAGGTCTAAATCAAGAAAAACCAAAAAACTCTAACTCTACCCAAACACCCATTTTTCTACCTTAAATCACATGTTTTAGGCCTAGGATTTCAATAGATATTGAAGGAAATGGAAGGAAATAAGTTAAGAATTACCAACCCAAGAGGTTTTGATGAAGAATCGCTTCAATGGTGCCTAAGAGCTTGGAGAAGAAAGGTTTTGTGAAAATTTTAATGAATCCCGTAATGACACTGTTCTGGAATTTTAAAATTTAACTGGGCGAAATTACTCATCGCGTTCGCGACAGGCTTGTCGCGTTCGCGATAAGTAACACTTAACAGGCTATCGCGATCGCGAGAAGAGGAACGCGAACGCGAATAGTAAAAATGTTGTGGTCCAGAATTGGTCTATGAGAACGCGTGGGCCAGCACGCGAATGCGAAGAGGAAGTCCTGCAAAGCTACGCGAACGCGAGTAGATACACGCGAAAGCGAACGCGAACGCGATGAAGAAAGGAAGACTCAGCCCTCAGCGTCAAATAACACTACGCGAATGCGGGGGCTGGGATGCGAACGCGAAGAAAGGAAAAGAACGCGGGAGATGTGACGCGAACGCGAAGAAGGAATGGGGTCTGCAACAGCTGAAGCCAAATCAACAATTTTTCTAAGTCAAAACTATTCCGAAACACTCCCGAGCCCTCGGGGCTCCTAACAAAACACATGTACTCACTCAACATCATCATACGAACTTAACCGTGCGATCAAATTGCCTAAATAACATCATTATCAACAAATTAAACCTCAAATTCAAGGCATTTTCCAAAACTTCATCAAGTTCCAAATTTAGGATTTCAAGTCCGAAACACGTCAAACGACGTCCGATTTTAACCAAACTTCACAGAAAGGACTTAAACTATATATAAGACCTGTATAGGGCGCCGGAACCAAAATACGTGCCCGATACCATCGCTTTCTAATCAAGTTTCATTTCAAATTTTCTTAAATATTTCCAGAAAACAATTTTCCTTAAAAATTCATTTCTCGGGCTTGGGACCTCGGAATTCGATTCCGGGCATACGCCCACGTCCCATATTTTCCTACGGACCCTCCGGGGCCGTCAAAGCACGGGTCCGGGTCCGTTTACCCAAAATGTTGACCGAAGTCAAATTTATTCATTTTAAACTCAAAACTTCGCAATTTTCACAGAATTTCATATTTAAACTTTACGGCTATGCGCCCGGACTGCGCATGCAAATCGAGGCGACTCTAAATGAGGTTTTCAATGCCTCGGAAGTACAGAATTCATTTAAAACAGGTGATGACCCTTTGGGTCGTCACAATCGTTCTAGTATCTATAAATTGGGAACAACATACGTGTGCTTAATTAGGTGCATAAGCTTTTGGAAAAGAAATTTCCATAAAAAATGCCGAAAAATGTGTGTCCTATTTTCTCTATAAAGCTAAAAAGTCTCGGTTTACTCAAAAAAAGTTACTATCTTTGAAAAATATTTTACAATGTTTAATTCAAATTTTTGAAAATTGCCAAGTGGCTTGTTAATAGTTGCCACTTGGCTTAACCACAATGCAAACTTTATTCCTTTAATATATATATATATATATATATATATATATACTATATTAAAAGCACGAAAGCCCTTAGCGAAATATCGTTCGCCTTTTTTACCCTTTAAAAATATATTTTATATTAGATAAAATAGTAATTTAAGTTATTTGCCTAAAATTTATGGCTTCAAAATTAATTCAATTTGTATATTAAATACTTTCTTATTTAAACTATGTAAAAAATTCTAAATTTAGAATTTCAAAATCAAATAAGATTTTACCAAAATTAGACAACCTAATTGTATGGACTTTGAACCAAATACTATTTGACTTCCCATTT
>NW_017675229.1:0-4276 GCF_001879085.1 Nicotiana attenuata | reverse complement strand
AATAATAGGCCAGCAACAGATACAAGAAGAGATTATTAGCTTCTATAAATCACTGATGGGATCAACAATAGGGAGCTTTCCAGCAATCAATAGAGAAATAATGAAGAGAGGACCAACTCTTAATCATGAACAACAGGTGAATTTAGTGGCAGATGTTACTGAGTATGAAATATATGAAGGGCTAAATGCAATTGGTAATGACAAAGCTCCAGGGGTAGATGGTTATAATGCAGCTTTTTTCAAGAAAGGATGGCCAATAATAGGAGATGAAGTCTGTCAAGCAGTCAAGAATTTTTTTGCTTCAGGGAGATTGTACAGGGCAGTGAATTGCACAGCCATCACCATACTGCCTAAAGTCCCAAATCCTACCAACATTAGAGAGTATAGACCTATAGCTTGCTGCACTGTGTTATATAAGCTAATAGCTAAGGTTCTTGCTAATAGAATACAAAAAGTCATTGCATCCATTGTCTCAGAAACTCAGGCTGGATTCATCCCAGGAAGAAAGGTTGCTGATAATGTGATTCTTGCTCATGAGCTAGTTAAAGCCTACTCTAGGAAGAATATCTCTCCTAGATGCCTTATCAAAGTGGACATTCAAAAAGCCTATGATACAGTAGACTGGAGATATTTGCATCAAATGTTGGAAGCTCTAGGATTTCCTACTAGATTCATAAATTGGACCATGGAGTGTGTGACAACAGTGAACTATACCATCCTCGTTAATGGTGAAACAACAAAGCCTTTTGATGCAGCCAGGGGACTAAGACAAGGGGACCCTATGTCACCCTTTTTATTTGCCATAACTATGGAATATCTCAGCAGAAGTTTAAAAAGTCTAAAACAGGAGAAAGCATACCATTACCATCCTTTGTGTGCAAGATTTAATCTAACTCACTTGAGTTTTGCAAATGACCTCCTGATCTTTGCAAGAGGAGATGTAACTTCAGTAAGCTATATTTATGATAGATTCCAGACCTTCTCAGCAGCCTCAGGACTTAGAGCTAATCTAGCAAAAAGCTCTATTTATTTTGGAGGAGTCAGTAAAGAGGCACAAAAGGAGATCCAGAGGAAGTTGGGATACAGTCAAGGAAATTTGCCTTTCAAATACTTAGGCATTCCACTTGACTCCAAGAAGCTTTCAATCTTGCAATGGCAGCCCCTCATTGACAAAATAGTGGCAAGAATTTCATCTTGGACAGCTAAGAAGCTGTCATATGCAGGAAGAATCCAATTGGTTCAGCATGTCATTTTTGGTATCCAAGCATACTGGGCACAAATTTTTATCATGCCAACTAAAGTGGTCAAGACAATTGAGGCTTATTGCAGAAGCTATGTTTGGTCAGGGGAGAATGTCATAACAAAAAAGGCATTGGTATCTTGGGAAAGGATGTGTGCACCAAAAGCTACAGGGGGACTAAATATGGTTAACCTAGCACTGTGGAACAAAGCTGCAATAACAAAATATACCTGGGAGCTGGCAAACAAGAAAGATAAACTGTGGATCAAATGGATCCATAGTTATTACATTAAAGACCGGGTTTTCTACACCATGGGAGTACCACAACAATCATCATGGATGCTGAAGAAAATATTTGAGGCAAGAACTAATCTGGAAGGGATTACTGGAAATCAAGACAAACAGGAAAAGGTGATCAAGAAGGTGTACATGCAGCTGATAGGGGTGATGCCAAAGGTAGCATGGAAGGGACTAATGTACCAGAATCAAGCTAGGCCAAAAGCAACATTTATACTATGGTTGCTGATGCATGGTAGACTACAAACTGCAGATAGGTTGAAGAAATGGAAGATCCAAATTGATGACTTATGCTGTTTTTGCAAACAAGCTCTAGAAACAAAAGAGCACCTGTTTGCGGAATGTAGGTATGGCAGAGATATGTGAAGCAGGCTAATGCAATGGATCCAAATTCAAGTTAACTTACCTTCATGGACAGAATGGCAGCAATGGATAACACAGAAGACGAAGGGAAGATCACAAATGGCTAGAATTCTCAAATTGATAGTTGCAGAATTTGTGTATACTCTGTGGATAGAAAGAAATGCAAGAATCTTTGAAAACACAGCTACAACATGGGATATACTAGCAAAGAAGATAGCTTGTGTATGTAGTATGAGAGCTGAGGGTTATACTGAAGTTTTGCTAGCACAATATAAGTACTAAATAGATGTAGCTGCTAGATTTTTTGATAGAGGATAGAGGATTGAAATCAGGATGTAAGTTAGGTTGAGATGACCTACTGTTTTGTAAATATTACTTTGGTGATTAATATAAAGATTTAATTACCAAAAAAAAAACTTTGTAATATGTTTTTTGTAATCTTTCATCAAATTGAGCTGACAATAACATCTTGATTTAATTAGTAACGAAATATAATAAATCGTAAACATATACACTAAATATCTTTAATTTACTAGTACTACTAAGAGATATATAATAAATAATGGTAAATATATTAGTGGTTTTAAGTCATGTCATGATGCAGGATTAAGACGTTGACATTAAGTAGTTGTTAAGGATTCAGATCCAATGACACAATAACCACAATACTCAATTATATTGATAAGCTTAAACAGTATTACAACCCAAAATAGAAATATTGCAACAACAAAAACGACTGATAGTTCAAAGGAAATTACAAGGAAACTGATAGTAAAGCTAGGGATAGAAGGATAGACTGAAGAAGGGAATGAGGATCCAGAAGACTAGAGATGAGAAGACAGAACTAATCTATAATTAATTTTGCTTGCGCACTATTCTGTCTTCCAGTTGTTTTTGTAGCTCGCTATCTCTAACAAACTCTATTTTCATTCACATGACCTCCTTCCGAACGCAATCCTCAAGTCCAATTGGAGGAATTACTCTTCTGAAACTCCTATGTAGTAGACCCATATGTTCTTCCCTCGTGTCATGTAACAACTTGATAGGTCGTTTTGAGTACCAGTTTGTCACGACCCAAACCGAAGGGCCGCGACGGGCACCCGGTGCCTTACTCAACCGAGTACCAACGTAACATATCTTTCTTATCATACTATCATGGGTAAATGAGCTAGAAAACCCTTCATGAGATAACAAGAATAAAACATAAGGGAATACTTAACGTATGATGACCCAACATGATATACAAACTTATACATGTGACATACGGGCCTATAAGGCCGACATGACCATTTGTAAACTCAAAACATAGGCCGCAAGGCCCTACAAGTATCCATACACCTGACATCTGTCTACAAGCCTCTAAGAGTACATAAAATCATAAAGGTCGGGACAAGGCCCCGCCATACCAATCAATACATATCCAAAGCATACTGACCAAATAGGCAACTCCGGAGCAAGTGGAGTACACCAACACCTTCGCTGAGCTGATAGCCTACTAGGAGGAATGTCAATCTGTCTATCGGGACCTGCGGGCATGAAACGCAGCGTTCCCAGGCAAAAGGGACGTCAGTACGAATAAAGTACCGAGTATGTAAGGCAGGAAAGCATAAACTAGAACAGTAATGTAAAGAGAGATAGAGGAGATACAACCTGTAACATCTGAGTGCCTCTGGGGGCTACTGACATGAAATGCATAATACATATATATACATAAACTTTTAAAAACATACGCCTCTGTGGGCATCATCATCATCATATCATACCCGGCCTCAAAGAGGACTCGGTAAAAACGTACCCGGCCATCATAAGGCTCGGTAGAATCGTACCCGGCCACGTGGAGCTCGGTAAACCCAACTGATCAGTGGTTGCACAATAGGTGCCATACCCGGCCGACTATAGCGCGGCTCGGTAGAGTAAAGTAGATACATATATAATGCATGCTGGACTCATGGAATCACGTTCTGAACCCTTTTGGAGTGACATAAGGTCATTGCACCATCGGTTAACATTATGGACATCATACCATCAATATGAATTTCACTAGGACTCAAGGATCATATATGCTTTCTTGGAATAACTTTGTAAGGAAAGAATAACATGAACAACCTTAGTTGCTAGGAGTAGATTCATTATGAAATAGCGTATCGTTTATATTCGTTTCACTTTTGATCATGCCAAAAGAATGAAGGAAGAGCCTTAACATACCTTCAACATGTTGAGTCCTGAATACCTTCTAAGCAACTCTTCAAACAAGTCAACTCGATCTATCATAGCATAAGGAGATTCAAAATCAGTGTTGAGCAAAGGCTAAGTCTGTAACTTAAGCTAGTAGCTCGTCTACGTAAATTCGGGCAGCATCTCCCTTGTAACAAGGGC
>NW_017675228.1:23290-72396 GCF_001879085.1 Nicotiana attenuata | reverse complement strand
GCTCGACCCTAGTATGGGTAATTGATGGGTGTTGCCATCTAGGGTTAGATTGATTATGGGTGTTTGCTATTTGGGTTGATTTTATATTTTAATCTATAAATTGGTGGTTGCAAACACTGATTTATGGTTTGTGGATTTGACTCTTCTTGAGAGAGAGAGAGCCTAAGTCTTCAAAATTGACCCAACAAGGAATTGGGATGGACTCATGAGAAATGATAGTCCCAATTAACGGGTTAAATCTCGAGAGAGTAATCACCCTACTTGAACCCTAGTTGCTTGATCTAATTTGCCTACCCATTTGGTCTCGAGAGAGTCAATTGGGCAAAACCACTCTCTCTACCGAGAGGTGTGAGAGTGGGTAAAATTGTGCAACGGTTATAGCATAAGCCCCAATTATGTCAATCGAACCTTAGTAGTATCTACCCGTCAATTAGTCACCTAGGTGATGTCACGACCCTAGTTCCCTTCTTCCCATTAGATACAACTTTAGCAATTATTTCGTAGCATAATCTAGTTTCAATTAGTAGTTTGATAATAATAGTTTATAATTGAATAACCCAAAAATGTTGGAAGTGACATTTAGAACAATTACACGACTCTAGTCTAGATAGATACCCAGCTCCAATTTCTAGCTCTCTGAGGAATTCGATCCCGACCCTCATATCGGGTAAAAGATATTGCGACCCTCTCTTTCTACTTTACAGTAGTGTGGAGTTGGCAGCAATCACTTTTTGGCGCCGTTGTCGGGGAGCTAACGGTTTTGGCTATCTATTTAGTTAGTTTTGTGTGTTGTTCTTCTTTCCTTACTTATTACTAATTTGTGTGTGTGATTACTACAGGTACCCAATGGCTTTAAACGCGAACGACCCTCTTGGAAATGTGCTTGCGGGGGAGGAGGTAGATGAAATTGGAGAGGATGAGGTGCCTCTTGTACCTCCCGGACTAAGACAAGGCCGCCAGGCAAATGCTAATGACAATGTTCCAGACCCTCCTCCGCCACCTCCAAGAGCGGTTCCTCGGGTGCTACCAAACCAAGGATACGCGAGTGCTATTGTCCCTCCCAGAATCCGGGCGGGCAATTTTCAGATAACCAATGTGATGTTGACTTTACTTGAGCAGCGTGGGTATTTCACGGGCGCTGCGGATCAAAATGCCAATAAACATCTAAAAGGGTTCGTGGATACATGTTGGGGTAGCAAGCAGTCAAATGTGTCCGGAGATGCTCTTAGGTTGAGACTTTTCCCGTTCTCACTCCGGGGAAAGGCATTGTTTTGGCTAGAGAGACTCCTCAATCATTCCATCACAACTTGGGATGAGTTGGCGGATAAATTTATTGCTAAATTTTTCTCACCCGGGCACATGGCGGCACTTCGAGATGAAATATTGGCTTTCAAGCAAGAACCCACGGAACCTTTGCATGAGATTTGGGAGCGGTTTAGAACAATGGTGAAAAAATGCCCAAATAATGATATGACCGAGGCAATGATTCAACAAACCTTTTATCGGGGCATCAATACTACAAATCAATGCATAGTCAATCAATTGGCCGGGGGTAATTTCATGAAGTTGTCTTATGACGAAGCTTGCGAGATTCTTGATGAGATGGCAGATACATCTTCTGCATGGAAAAGTAGAGCCAATGTTCCCCAAGGTGACCCTACGGTTATCCATTTGCGCAAGGAATTACATGACCATGGACAGGCTATAGAGGAGTTCACAACTACTATGAATCAATTGGCTAAGGCACAGTTGCAACAAGTCCAAAATCCTCGCCAAGTGAATGCTATGGAAAGTGTTAATTTGCTTACCAACAAGAGAAGGCAAAGGAGGCAACAAAACCAAGGGAATTTCGAGCAATTTGATGATGAGTGTGATGGATTTCAAAATGAGGGTTATCATGAGCAAAATGAAGAGGTACAATATGTTAACAACTATCAAGGCAATCGAGGCAACTCTTCGAACCAACAATAGCGACCCCAAGGAAATTGGGGCAATCAACAACAAGGTGGTGGTAATTGGAACAACAACAACCAAGGCGGTAATTGGGGGAACAACAATCAAGGCAACCAAGGGCATTAGAATGGCAATAACAACAATTGGAACAACAATGGTCAAGGCAATTGGAAGAACAATGGAAATCAAGGCAATCGGGGGCAAGGCTTTCAAAGGCTCCCGATGTACCAACAACCGAACAATCCACCTCCGTTTCAATCTCAAGGATCTAGTTCTTTGGGTAATGATATGGGAAGAATAGAAATGATGTTCGAACAAATGATGAAGAAGAACCAAGATTCCTATGCTCAATTGGCTTCCCACAATACCTCCATTCGGAATTTAGAGGTGCAATTAGGCCAAATCTCTCAATCGTTGACTACTCGCCCAAAGGGTGCTCTACCAAGTGATACGGTAGTGAACCCTAAGGGTGGGAACAATCATGTGATGGCAGTTACAACACGAAGTGGGAGAGGCGGTGATGTGCATGCCTCGAAAGATAAGCAAGTTGTGGATGATGATGTTGAGTTGCAAGAAAATGATGTTCCTTTGGTAGTTGAAGATGTAGTTGATGCTAATGTGAACAAAGAAGTGAGGATTGACATTGATGAAACCGAGGGGGCAACTCAAGAGGCCGTGAACCCATCTAGGGAGCACATAATTGACATGCCGGAGCCGGTGGTGCCAAAATCCAAGGCACCTTTGCCTAGACCACCTCCGCCTTATCCTCAAAGGCTAGCCAAGCAAAAAAGTGACAACCAATTCAAAAAGTTTATTGACATGATGAAGAGCTTATCCATCAACTTGCCTTTGGAGAAAATGCCTGGGTATGCGAAATTCATGAAGGATTTGGTTACAAAGAAGGATCCATGGATTGTGAAACTATCAAGATGACTCACCAAGTTAGTGCGATGGTACATTCAATGGCCCCGAAATTAGAGGATCCCGGTGCTTTCACTATCCCCTGCACTATTGGTAGTGCAGACTTTGCCAAAGCTTTATGTGATCTTGGGGCAAGCATTAATTTAATGCCCTTCTCAGTTTTCAAGACTTTAGGTATTGGGCCTCCGATGCCGACTTCCATGAGATTACAGATGGCAGATAGATCAATGATGCGTCCTTTGGGTATAGTTGATGATGTGCTTGTCCGGGTGGACAAATTTATTTTGCCGGCGGGCTTTGTGATTTTGGATTGTGAGGTGGATTATGAGGTCCCAATTATTCTAGGGAGACCTTTCCTTGCAACAGGGACGGCATTGGATGATGTTGAAGCGGGTGAACTCACTTTCCGAGTGGGTGATGAGAAGGTGGTTTTCCATGTTTGCAAATCCATGAATCAACCCAATAGCACCGAGGTGTGCTCATTTGTGGACATTGTCACAGCTGTGATAGTGGATGACACAAGTTCTATGATTAACGTGGAGGATCCTCTTGAGGCCGTGCTCTTAAATCTTGATGTTAATGATGATGCAAGCAGAGTGGAGTGTGTCAATGCATTACATGGGATGGGCTCTTATTCTTATGAGCCGAGAAATTGTCTTTGGATCTTGAAAATCGGAAAACACCACCAACCAAACCATCAATTGAGGAGCCACCGGTGTTGGAGTTGAAGCCACTTCTCCACACCTCAGGTATGAATTCTTGGGCTCTAATTTAACTTTACCAGTTATTCTTTCCTGTTGTCTTACTAACATGCAGGTAGATGCCACATTGGTGGTGCTCAAAAAGCGGAAAAAGGCAATTGGATGGACTCTGGCGGACATTCGGGAAATAAGCCCCGCATTTTGCATGCATAAAATTATCTTGGAGGATGATGCAAGGCCTTCCTTAGAACATCAAAGGAGGTTGTGAAGAAAGAAGTGATCAAGTGGCTTGATGCGGGTGTGGTGTATCCAATCTCCGATAGCTCATGGACTTCTCCGGTGCAATGTGTGCCGAAGAAAGGTGGGATGACTGTGGTGACTAATGACAACAATGAGCTTATTCCCACTCGAACCATTACCGGGTGGAGAGTTTGCATGGACTACCGGAAGCTAAATAAAGTGACCCGCAAGGATCATTTTCCCTTGCCATTCCTCGATCAAATGCTTGATCGCCTTGCGGGGCGAGCTTTCTATTGCTTTTTAGATGGGTATTCGGGCTATAATAAAATCTTAATTGCCCCGGAGAAACAAGAGAAGACCACTTTCACATGCCCATATGGTACATTTGCTTCTCCCGGATGCCATTCGGGTTGTGCAATGCTTCGGCGACCTTTCAACGTTGCATGATGGCTATTTTCACCGACATGTTGGAAGACATATTGGAGGTCTTTATGGATGATTTTAGTGTGGTTGGTGATTCCTTTGAAGAGTGTTTGGGAAATTTGGATAGAGTCTTGGCTAGATGTGAAGAAACTAATCTCGTTCTCAATTGGGAAAAATGCCATTTTATGGTTGAAGAAGGTATAGTGTTGGGTCACAAGATTTCTAAGCATGGGATTGAGGTAGACAAGGCTAAAATCGAGGTGATTTCGAGGCTCCTCCCCCCACTTCTGTCAAAGGGGTGAGGAGTTTACTTGGGCATGCCGGGTTCTACCGGCGGTTTATCAAAGATTTCTCGAAGGTTATAAATCCCCTTTGCAAGTTGCTAGAGAAAGATGCTAAGTTTGTTTTTGATGAAAAATGCATGGAGGCCTTTGAACTTGTAAAGAACAAGTTGACCACCACCTCGATCATTACCGCAACCAATTGGAGTTTGCCCTTGGAACTAATGTGCGATGCAAGTGACGTTGCGGTTGGGGCGGTGTTGGGCCAACGAGCGAGCAAAATATTCCATCCCGTGTACTATGCAAGTAAGACTATGAATGAAGCTTAACGGAATTACACAGTGACGGAGAAGGAATTGTTGGCCATTGTATTTGCCATGGAAAAATTTAGGCCATAACTTATGGGGGCCAAGGTAATTGTGCACACCGACCATGCCGCCCTTAGGTATTTGATGACCAAGAAAGATTCCAAGGCAAGGTTGATGAGATGGGTATTACTTCTTCAAGAGTTTGATTTGGAAATAGTGGACCGGAAAGGTAGTGAGAACCAAGTTGCGGATCATTTGTCCCGCTTGGAGGAGGAAGGAAGGCCGCGTGATGGCTTGGAGATCAATGATACATTCCCCGATGAGCAACTACTTTCTGTGTCAATGTGTGATATGCCATGGTTTGCGGATATTGCTAATTTCATTGTGATTGGCATCATCCCGTGTGAGCTCTCTTCTAACCAAAGGAAGAAGCTCAAACGAGATAGTCTGGACTTCTATTGGGATGAGCCATACTTGTTTAAGATTTGCATGGATGGTGTGATTCGAAAGTGTGTCCTGGAGGGAGAGCAATTGAGTATTTTGGAGGCCTGTCATTCATCCCTCTATGGTGGCCATCATGGAGGGGTGAGGACTGCTTCGAAAGTTTTGAGTTGTGGTTTCTATTGGCTGACTTTGTTTAAAGATGCGAGTGATTTAGTAAAGAGATGTGATCAATTCCAACGAGCGTGCGTGATTTCCAAGAAAGACGAGATGCCTCTAAACACAATTCTGGAAGTTGATATCTTTGATGTATGGGGCATCGATTTAATGGGCCCTTTTGTTAGCTCGTGTGCGAACACTTACATTCTTGTAGCGGTTGATTATGTGTCAAAATGGGTTGAGGCCGTGGCCTTTCCCAATAATGAAGCTAGGAGTGTGGAGTCATTTCTAATGAAGAGCATTTTCACAAGGTTTGGTACACCCCGGGCAATAATTAGTGATGGAGGATCGCATTTTTGTAATAGAGCTTTTAATACCTTGCTATCCAAGTATGGTGTCAACCACAAAGTCTCTACACCTTATCATCCGCAAGCAAGTGGCCAGGTTGAAGTGTCTAACAGGGAGATCAAGAGTATTTTGTCCAAGACCGTCAATGCCATACGACCGATTGGTCTAAAAAGTTAGATGATGCTCTATGGGCTTACCGGACCGCTTACAAGACCCCAATTGGTATGTCACCGTATCGGTTAGTGTTTGGGAAAGAATGTCACCTACCAGTGGAATTGGAGCATAAGGCTATGTGGGCCTTGAGGAAGTTTAATCTTGAGTGGGATGTTGCGGCCAATCTTCGTGTTGAACAACTCAATGAACTTGATGAATTTCGATTCCATGCATAATCTAGTTCGTCCTTGTATAAGGACAAGATGAAGTACCTTCATGACAAATATGCTCGTGGAAAGGAGTTCAAAGTTGGTGATTTGGTCCTCTTGTTCAACTCCCGTCTAAGGTTGTTTCCCAGAAAGCTGAAATCAAAGTGGAGTGGGCCATTTGAAGTTGTATGTGTAACCCCATTTGGTGCTCTAGATTTGAAGAACAAGAATGGTGAAGTCTTTAGGGTGAATGGGCACCGTGTCAAGCATTATCTTGGGAAGTTTGATGATAGCCATGTGGTGGCTGTGGTTCATTTCAAATGATGTGATGGTAACTCGCGTCATGCCGCGATGTTAAATCAGGCGCTTCTTGGGAGGCGACCCATGTCTTTTTTATTCTTGTTTTCTTTGATTTTCTTTGTAGTTTAGGTTTGATTTTTGGACTAATTGGTTGTGAGATGTTGCAGGGATTGTGTTGATGCAGTGCATAACATTTTGGACAAATTGAACAGTCTCTAAAGTTGCCAGTGCGGCCGCATTGCACTTTGTGCGGTCCGCACTGGTGAAATCCAATTGAGGTGCTCTCTGAAGTTTGCCACCGCGGCCGCATTGCATTTAGTGCGGTCCGCAGTGGACCTCCGCGGTCGCGGTCTGTTTTGTGCGGACCGTGGAGGTTGCCTTCTCAAACTTCTTTTGAACAAACCCAGCGCGGTCCACGGTCCGTTTTGTGCGGCCGCACTGGTTGGTAAGACTGGGTCCCACACCTTTTTCTATAAATAGACCTCAAGGGTCTCCTTTTACCCTTTTCGAACCCTAAACTCTCAGAGACTAGGAAATCACTGTTCATCTTCTCCTTTCCTCGTAATAACTTATTTGCACTGTGTGTCTTCACTCCATATCAATATCTGGTAGTATTTCATCCATTTTTCTTTGTTTAATTTCATATTTTCATGCCTAGTAGCCCATAGCTTCTTCTTCTTCCCATTTGTCTTTAGTTGTTAGCTTAGGTTAGTGTAAATGTTGGTTTTTGTGTGTTTGGTGAACTTGTTGAACTGGGTAATTGAGTAGGGACAAACTCTAGGTAAACACTTGAACAAATTTGCAAAAATTGGAAACCCTAACTCAGTGCCAGGATTGGACATCCACCGCGGACCGCGGTCGTGATTGTGTGGTCCGCGGTGGCTTCACCGCGGTCGCATTACCACTTTCCGCTGCGGTGATGAGATTCAGAGAGGTTTCCATAGTCCAGTGCGGCCGCACATCATTTTGTGCGGTCCGCACTGGCCCACCGCGGCCGAGGTACCCTTTTTTGCGGACCCGATGATGAGATTTAGAGAGTATATTTGGGAGACCCTATACTTGTGCGGACCGCATTCCTGTTTGTGCGGGCCGCGGTGCACTGTGTCTGCAACATGTTCTGCAACTTTTGGGCTTCTATTCTGCAATTCATTTTTCATCTGTTTCACTGCCTGTTCTTAGACTAACAATGTTAGATGTGTGTGCTTGCAGACAATGGTAAAACAAAGAGGAAAGGGCTCCAAACAACCCGACAGAGGTGACTCTTCCCGGGGAGGCAAAGGCAAGATGATAAAACTCACTCCCCAAGTTCGGGAAAGCATGAAAAAGACAAGGAAACTAATAAAAGCTGCAGACAGAGCTGCTTCTTGTTCTTCGGGGAGTGAGTACGTGCCTTCACAGAATGTCTCTTCAGATTCCATTCCCACTCATGTCCCTGACTGGCCCGGAAGGTTTAGACTAACTGATGATACTCCTCCGCCATCACCCACTGCCCGACAGCCAATCAATGTCGTGCATGAGTCATCTGAGGGCTCGGCATCCGGTAGTGGGGACTACTCCACCTCCCCCACAGCTTCTTTATCTGGGGAGAGTGCAGAAGGAGGCGAGAAGGAGGTTCAAGGTGCTAGAGAGGTGCAGGGGGGTGGTGAACCTCAGGTTGGGGGTTTTGACCGAACTAGAAATCCCACAGCTTGGGAGGATAGGTTCGTCAGTCAGGTAGCGTTCCACAAGTTTAGGGAATGGTGGCCACTACTAAAGCTGATTCTTGAGAGGAGTTTTATTGAGCGAGACCTTCTACCCCTACACCCAAATGTGCATAGAATGTATCAAACTCGAGTGGGTTGGGCGCATTTTCGGAGTTAATGTGTAAAGGCAAATGAGCACATGGTCAAGGAGTTCTATAGCAATGTGGCCCACATCTTGAAGGGCACTAAAGTGACCAAAGTGCGGAGCAAAAAGGTGGTATTTACTAGGAAGGCACTCAATGAATACTTGGGGTTCAATGACAAAGATGAGACCCTTTACAATGAAAAGTTGGCAATGGGCGAAGAGGTTCGTCCGTGGTTAGCTTCATACCTGGCAATCCCGGGTACTGTTCCAGAGTGGTTGCAAGCAGGGATCAAAATATTTTGGAAGACCTTTAACTTTGAGGCTAGGGGGTGGTTGACTTTTGTGTGCAGTCGGCTTGACCCCACTACCCATGATCACACTATTCCACTTGCCCGGGCTGTTCTTGTTGCATCTATTATGGCGGGATATCCTATCAACGTGCGCAATGTTATGCCGCGTCATTTCTGCAGTAGGGCTTGAGCATGACCGGAACTATTCTTTTCCCAACACCCTCACTATGTATTTCCGGGACCTAAAGGTGGAGAAAAGACCTTTTGATATCAAGGTCAACCCTGTGGCTCCATTTTCGTGGTACAGTTTGAAGGGGCCAGATAACCCCAAGGACAAGAATTATAAGCCACCTGCCTCTGCTCTAACTGGCCAGTCTGAAGAGCCGGTTGCTGAGCCCACTTCCACTAAGCTTGCCTCCACCACCGTTGAGTTGCCTCCGGGACCTTCCACTACTGCTGGTCCTTCTACTTCAGCTGGCTCGGGGATTCCGTCTTCCTGGGCCCATCCTATCACTGCCCACCAGCTGAGCCAGGCACTTCATAACTTGAACAACTTGATGTCAGCTGCGTCATCCAAGTTGTCTACACTTTCTTCTACCATTGCGGCTCAGTCAGCACCACAGCCAGCACAGATTCCGCAATCCATTGAGGACACATTGAAGAAGATCCTGGAAAAATAGGAAAAGATCATCAATACTCAGGATGCCTTGTCTAAGGCAGTGGATTCACACGGCAAAGCTCTGAAGGAGCTTGCCAGGGAGCACAGGAAACTGCGCAAAACACGGGCTTCCAAGGAGTCTGTGAAGGAGCTTAGAGCAGATGTAGACAAACTGAAGGCAGACCAGCTACCCTTAGACTTGCTATTTGAGGATCCAGCTCCAGCAGCAGTACCAGTAGGAGAGCCACAGCAGGAGCAAATACAGAGGCTTCCTAGGAAGAAGAGGAAGCTCCCCAGTGCAGAGGAGGCGATCATCCAGTTGGCGGACCCACCAGAGGTTTCCTCCAGTCAGCCACAGGATGTTCCTGATATTCAGCCCGTCCAGGTCCAGGCCCCAGTCCCAGCATCTGAGCAGCAGGAGACCGGGAACCAGTCTGAGATTCCCGCGCATACAGAGGACCCGGGGACCACTCATGATCCCATGCAGACGGACACGACTTAGGGAGTCTTCATATCCTTTCCCTATACTTTTTGATGCTTATTTTTGCTTTAGATGGCATTGGGGACAATGCCAGCTTTTATTTGAGGGGGTGCGCCCTACTTTTATCCATTGGATGACTGTATATATAGATTGGTTTAGTTTATGCTTTCTTTTGATTTTCTATTGGTCTGTATATAACTTTACATTTAGTTACTTTCATCGTACTTTTTATCTTCCTTTTGGTCTGTATATAAAGTTACATTATTGTTGTATTCATCCCCGTTGTATATTCATTCCCCGTTTGTACATATTCATTCTATTTTCTATTTTTCGTAAAAAAAAAATTGGTTTTAGCTTCTTATATAGGCTCGTATCTTTTTGTTTTGTTTTGACGCTTTTAATAAGCCTTTGGTTTTCTTAATGCCACGGTTCTTTCCAAAGGTGGAGTATTGTGTGAACCGGGTGGCTCTTCCCAATGATAGATGGCGTGACAACCTTCTAAAGGGTTTGAGTCCATTTTTGTTTTTCTTGTTTTTGGTAGTTTATAGTTAAGGGTACTTCAAGCAAAGCTTCACTTGGGCCAAACACATTTGCCTTTGATCGCATGGTCAAAGACAAGTGGTTGTGTTTAGAATGGTGAAAGTAGCGACCTTGAGACTCTTGTGTTGACCAAACAATCATCATGTGGTCTTTCAGACTATTGTTTGCTCAATCGTGTCTAAGGTTGTTGTGGGCCCTCGACTCTATATCTTTAGCAATCCTTGAGTTTGCGTGGTGAGAAATCGAATTGTGAGTCCAAGTCCCGAGCCAATGGTCTATAACTTGCCCTGAATGTCTGTTGAGGCGAAATTTTGAGTGAAATTTGACTTGAGAAGTGATTATAGGCTCTCCTTGATCCAAATGATAGTTGAACAATTTCATAGCCTACCAATGATATAATCCCTAGCTAACCCTTGGAGCCTTAAACCTTTTCTTTCAAGAACCAATGCTACAAGCCTATACCCATTCTAAATTATACCCTCTCTTGGCACCCGATCTTTCCTTGAGCAATGGCAAAAGTCTAAGTTTGGGGGGAGAGACAAGAAAGGGAACAAAGTGGTAAAAGGTACAAAAGCAAAGAAAAGGAAGGAAATGAAAAAGAAAAGAGAAGAAAAAGACAAAAAGAAAGCCCAATGTGAAAATGATCTCAAAGGGATTCAAGAAAAGCAAAGAAAGAAAAGGCGTGGAAAGTTGAAAAAGGAGAAATGGTTTGAAACGCAAAAGAAAGAGTGACAATGTGTCTCTCTAACCCCTTAGAAAGAAGTGAATGACTCAAAGAGTCAAGTGAATTGTGCCAAATGAATCAAAAGAAGTGCTAAAGGGAAGATGGAACCCACTTAGACCAAAACATTTCCTACCCTGAACCAAAAGCCTTCACAATGACTCCACAAAAGCCCTATATGATCTTGAGTTGAATGAAGCTTACATTAGTGGATACTTACATAAGGGGCAAGCATATGGTACCTAGAGCCGGACTTGTGACCTTTCCTTAAGAGAGATGAGTGAATTCCCATTAACCTCATTTTGTGTGCCACTATTCTAAAGGTGAGGTGTGCTTAGGGAGAGTTGAGGATGTGTTGAGTGTGGGTTCCACAATGACCAAAGTAATTGAAAGAGTTCTTTGATGTGTTGAGTCAACTCTTGATGCTCTTGTGTCATACCTGATCCATAGTTGTTCAAAGTTTAAATGTTGTTAATGATTCATTCGTATTGAGGGCAATTGTTAGTCCCAATTGATGCTTGTTGAGGTTACTTTAGGATAGCTGGAAATTCTTGGATTTTACCTTAAGGGATGGGTTTTATTTTGTTTGCTTGAGGACAAGCAAAAGCTTAAGTTTGGGGGAGTTGATAACTAGGGATTTTAACGTGTTTTACGCTCCTTCTTGCTTATTCTTTGGTTATAAATTGTTACAAAATAGTCCCAAAAGGCTCATAAGTGTGCTTGATTGCAGGTTTGATCGACAAAGTGACGAAATGTCAAAGATCGGCTCAAAGGGAGTGAAACCTGCTCAAGTATCAAAGACAAGGCAAACTAAGGGCAAAAAGGCCTAGTGTGGCCGCATTCGACTTTGTGTGGCCCGCACTAGGTAGATTCAGAGAGATGGAAAAACCAGGCTTCAGGCAACGCGGCCGCATTACACATTGTGCGGTCCGCGGTGAAGGCTCCGCGGCCGCACTACCACTTTGTGCGGTCCGCGGACAAGAGATTCAGAGAGATGAAATTAAGCCAAGTCCAAGCCATCCGGTCCGCGGTCGTGATTGTGCAGATCGCGCCAGTTGCCTCCGCGGCCGCGGTCCATTCTACGCGGCCCGCGGAGCCCAAGTTCAGAGAGCCCAAAATTGAAGTCAAAGAGCCTAGTGCGGCTGCGGTCCAGTTCATGCGGCCCGCACTGACCCCGCAGGGGTATTTTTGTCCAGTTTTTTCAGCCTAGTATAAATAGAACATTTTACCATTTTTAGGTCATCAACTAATTCCATACTTTGAGTTGTGCTCGTGAGACCTATTTTGTAGCCATTTTTGGCATCTTAGCTTCAAATTAATGATAGATTCTTGCATTTTAAGTTAGCATTTAATTAAGATGTCTTGTTCTTAATCTATTTCTTCATTTTCTCCTTCAAACATGAGTAGCTAAACCCATTAGCTAGGGTTGTGGCTCAACCCTAGTGTGGATAATTGATGGGTGTTGCCATCTAGGGTTAGATTGACTATGGGTATTTGCTATTTGGGTTGATTTAATGTTTTAATCTATGAATTGGTGGTTGCAAACACTGATTTATGCTTTGTGGATTTGACTCTTCTTGAGAAAGAGAGTCTAAGTCTCCAAAATTGACCCAACAAGGAATTGAGATGGACTCATGAGAAATGATAGTCCCAATTAACGGGTTAAACCTCGAGAGAGTAATCACCCTACTTGAACCCTAGTTGCTTGATCTAATCTGCCTACCCATTTGGTCTCGAGAGAGTCAATTGGGCAAAATCACTCTCTCTACCAAGAGCTGTGAGAGTGGGTAAAATTGTGCAACGGTTATAGCATAAGCCCCAATTATGTCAATCGAACCTTAGTCACATCTACCCATCAATTAGCCACCTAGGTGATGTCACGACCCTAGTGCCCTTCTTCCCATTAGATACAACTTTAGCAATTATTTTGTAGCATAATCTAGTTTCAATTAGTAGTTTGATAATAGTAGTTTATAATTGAAAAACCCAAAAATGTTGGAAGTGACATGTAGAACAATTACACGACTCTAGTCTAGATAGATACCCAGCTCCAATTTCTAGCTCCCTGAGGAATTCGATCCCGACCCTCATATCGGGTAAAAGCTATTGCGACCCTCTCTTCCTACTTTATAGTAGTGTTGAGTTGGCAGCGATCAGTACTCTATTTTATCAGACTCCCAAAGATGAACCCGATTTCATCAGCAGTTCTTTTTCAACTTCGGGTACAAGGGCCAATGCAAAGTCAGACACGAAGCTTGCCAAGATTTGAGACTTGATGGCGGTTCGGGGTCGATACTCAATATCGTACCCGCTGATTTCCATGGCCCATTTGGCCAATCGACCCGAAATTTCGGGTTTGTGCAAAATGTTTCGAAGAAGATAAGTTGTCACAGCACATATTGGATGACATTGGAAGTATGATTTTAATTTTCTAGAGGAGCTTATTAAAGCAAGCGCTAATTTTTCTAAGTGTGGATATCTAGTTTCGGCCTCACCTAAGGTCTGACTAACATAATAGACAGGGAATTACGTACCTTGTTCTTCTCGAACCAGGACTTCACTTACCGCTATCTTCGAGACTACTAAGTACAATTAAAGTTGTTCGTCCACTTCGGAGTATGAAGTAGCGGTGGGCTCGATAGATACCGCTTTAGTTCCTCCAACGCTTACTGACATTTCGGAGTCCATGCAAAATTGCTCTTCTTCTTAAGCAGTAAGAAGAATCGGTGACTCCTATCCGAGGACCTCGAAATGAATCGTCCTAGGGCAGCTATGCGCCCCGTTAGCCTCTGCACAACCTTTACATTATCTACGATCGTGATATCCTCGATAACTTTGATTTTATCGGGGTTCATCTCGATCCCCATATTGGACATCATAAAGCCAAGAAACTTGCCCAAGCCAACCCCGAACGCGCACTTTTCTGGGTTGAGCTTCATATTGTACTTCCTCAGTATATCGAAGGTCTCCTACAAATGCTTTAAATGGTCCTCTTCTCGTAGGGACTTAACTAGCATGTCATCAATATAAACTTCCATACATTTCCCTATTTATTCTTCGAACATTCGATTTACTAGGTTAATAGGTTGCACCGGTATTTTTTAGTCCGAATGACATTACATTATAACAGTAGGTGCCGTAATTCGTGATGAACGAAGTCTTTTCCTGGTCTTCCGGGTTCATTTGTATTTGGTTGTACCCAGAATAGGCATCGAGAAAGCTGAGAGTCTTGTGGCCGGCCGTGGCATCGATCATACGATCGATGTTAGGAAAAGGAAAATAATCCTTAGGGCATGCCTTATTCAGGTCTTCATAATCTACACACATTCTAAGTTTGTTTCCCTTCTTAGGTACTGATCATGCCCAAATATGCCTTATAAAAAGGACAAAGCGGTTGTTGCAAATATATTCCGGTTAACAAGTCCGGAGTCGAATCCCACAGGGAATTAACCTATCAATCAAAGCTATTGAACTCACACAAATTCACGTATTCAATCTTCAGAAATATTTAAGTAATAAAGTGGATGTTACTAACTAAATATTACGTAATAAAAATGCAATTACGAATAACTAACTACAAATCGGGTTGTAAACAAGAATTGGAATGATCTAGGATTATGATTTTCCCTATTGTCGGAATCCTTCCCGCTACGTTTTCTATAAATTTGCATAAGTCTTCTCTATCGATCATGAGCACTCTAACTGTCGTAACTCTCTACCGAGTAATTACACCAATATACTAGACATATTCTCCCGAATTACGCTAGCTGGCCTTAAGTACAGCTCACTTAGATCGCGCCAAGGTTTGTTATCCCTAATCCCACCTTTAAACCCTTCGTGTTGATCCCTCATACGTTAGGAGTGATGTTGTTCAACAACTACCTAAATATGCACTCTCTCCCGAGTAATTCACACTAAATAGGAACAGTCGATTGAGGGCCCTTCAATCAACATCAATCACAATATAGTTGAACAAATAGAGGAAATACTACGGCAAATCTATATTAACGTAACAAGAAAATCATCCTCCAATAGGTTCCATCAAAACCCTAGATTAGGAATTTAGCTACTCATACTCATAGTAACAATTTCCCAAATAATTCGCATAATTAAACTACAAAGTAAAGATGAAGGAATGAAGAACTCGATGATAATCTCCTCCGGAAATTTTCCAAAACGTCTTCTCCCTTCCAAAATAGTCTCCCTAGGTCTCTGATGTGTCAAAAGTGATCAAATTAGCGTTTTATATGCATTTATACCAAGTAGGGTCGGGCCGAGATAAAACACCCTTTCCTGCGCGAAATAGGACTTGGCTCTGTAAAATTTGTACAGGCGCATCGCATGGGGCGATGTGCCACGCTGTGTGCTTGTAGGGAAGTTCAGAGAGATGATTCAGACAGGCTGTAGGAAATTTCCATTGGCGCGGCGAACCCTGCGCTGCACTGTGCGGCGCGCTTGTGGAGTTTATCAGCAGGCTTGCATTTTCTTGTCAGGCCAATTTTTTACACTGCTGCGCCGCGCCTTGCAGCGCCCCATGCGGCACGGCAGTGTAATTTTCTTAGAGTGAAATTATTTCATCCTCTTTTGACATCCAGACTTGGTACACGACCTCCAAACATGATCCCGGCTTAATGTATTGGGCTTTTACTTAGACTTCAAAGCTCCAAATTGATCGATTTGGCTCCAAATTAACTCTTGAACTCGGGATTACTTCCTGCAAGGCATAAAACAAGTACTAAGTGTAATTCACTATCATTTGAGCTCAAGCACATGTAAAAATGCAGTAATTGGAATGTATTACTACGGCTAAAACACGGGTTTCTAGCCTAGCATCATCACCCCAAACTTAGAGCATAGCTTGTCCTCGAGCATCTAAACTACACTTCACCTAGGGATAACTTTTCATCAAACAACCTCCCTGATACACCATGCCAAGAATTAAAGTAGACTGAGCACCTTATCATAACATCGCACCCTCAAGATTCGACTCAAAAGTACCATGCATTATTCACAACTCGCCCACTCACTCTAACATAGAGGTCAATAATGTTACCTTTCCTTCATGAACCAAGTGCCCTCACACAACAAAAGAGAGTAGTTCCACAGAATAAAATTTAAGACATTTAGGAACTCAAGATAGAAAGAACTCACTCCCTCTCAGAAATAATATTCATATGCCACAAACGATGCACCATAGGCTTGCCCGTAGTGTACTACTCTACTAATCGAGCTCATTCAGTCTAGGATCAAGTAAGACTTTATTTGGTTGTAATGTAGGCTGCGGGTCGGGTAGGATACATTTAGATATAAGAGTGGCTACACCTCCCTAAGCACTTTAATACATACATTTTAACATTTAAAATCCCACTTATGTCAAACCAAAACTCTACCTTCACATCAATGAATATTACCCCATACTTCTTTAAGCACAATTACATCAAAAGCCACCACTTAGCAAGGAATATTCTTTTTCACAGCAATACAACTATTTTTTTTCTTTCTTTTTCAATTCAAGTGGCTTCTATTTTTTTTCAAAACAGTGCACCCTTCTCTTTATTGCATTAGCTCCACTCAAAAGCCAAACCAACCACCCCACACTTTAACCTTTTTAAGGTTTATTACAATTCAAGTGCTCATGAGAGGTGAAAGTGTTCAAATATATGGTCAATTCAAATAATTGGGTAAGGCTTGTAATGTGGATGCAAAGAACAGGATTTCAGGCTCAAAGGGGTTAACTATGATACATAAAAGTTAGGCGGGTATATATATATATATATATATATATATATAGCTCAACAAGAAAACGCCTATATCACTTCCAAACTGAACAAAACTACTATTTCGCTTCGCAAACACACGGGGCAAGTTCTAGGCATCAAATGCAACACACAGAATAACACAAAACCTTACACACACATGGCACATAACTCACTCAGGATTGGACTGTATTTTCTTCTTATCCTTTTTCTGAAGCCAGCGGCTTCAGATAATTGGCGAGTTCCACCGGCGGGGACAGCAAATGGCACTCAGTAGACACCGAAAGGGAGACACTCCTCCTCCTCTTGAGATCTACAGAAGGGGGCGAGTAGTTGTGCCCCAAATTCCCATGGTCTGGGGACTAGGGAGGACGGATATCCTCCTCTCGGGCGTCTGCGGCCGGTGGGGGTGATGTAGTAGTTGCTGGTGATGAAGGTATGACTAGCGTGGAAGGAGATGAAGCTGATAGTGTTGTGGGTTAAGAAATTGATGCGGCAGAGGCAGTGTTATTTTTTGGTTGCTCACCAACCGAAGGCGGAAGAGGACCGATACTTGGCCTCGTTATACCGGAAGCAGCAACTAGGACAGGAAAGGGAGAATTGACATTCTCCACTAAGTCAAATTCTCCCTAGAGCGCTTGGGCGTCGTCCTCGTTTGGGGTTATAAGCTCTTCAGACTGAGCATTCTGTTGAGCTGATGAAATCCTTGTCTCCTTTGTTGTGAAGCACCTTCATCACTGGCTTCCCTATCATCATCAGTAATCACAATGGTTGCGGCTGGCTTGGGTGCGACTTTTTTCATTTTTTATTCTTTCCCTCAGCCTAGGAAGAACGCCACCTTTTTGGTTGTTTGTTCTCCGGTTCGGGACTTCGAGAGAAAATGCTTGCACCAAAAGCAAACATGATGGGCCTGTTCAGGTTAGAGCCTCCTTCAACAACCTCGCAGCCTCTGCGAGATCAACCAAAACTCCTCAGGGATGAAAACAGAACCCTGCGGGAGACCTGAATCCAACAAAAAGGTGAGGTTAACCATTTTTCTTGTGTACAAAAATGAAATGAAGGTAGAATCAATTTTTTGAGTTAGTTTACCATGGTTCTTGGCCCTCCATCCATATTTGGGGGCCAACTCTTTCCACCGGCGGGTCTCAGGTGTGCTGACGTCCAGAATCTTCTGAACCCACCGATCTAAGCCTTCAACCCTTGGAGGTGTCCACCGAGTTGTTGAAATAATGAAAGGAAAATGGTCAGCAATGACATGAAATAACCTTTTTTCAGAAGAAAGAGATAGACTTTGAACTTACGAGAATGAGTCCAGGACTCAGGGAAGGATGGAGTTATGGTCGGGATGATATTCCTGGTGGCAATAACGACAAACCGCTCCATCCACCCATGGTCATTATCGTCATCCATGCTGGTGACCAAAGCATGGTGGCCACGCTTGCTGAAATATATTACTCTCACACGAAAAGTCTTGGGGGAGTAGAGGTTCATCATATGAGCCAAGGAGAGATCCTCCTTCGTTTCCTGGCACAACCACCGTAGACAGACCACCGTTCGCCACATCGAAGGGCCCACCTATGCTAAACAAACCCGGTACCGGTGGCATAGCTCCAAAATCAAGGGGTCAAGTTCCCCGCTCAAAGAAAACGGACCCGAAGTGAAGGGATACGTGTAAACATACGTAAAACCCTTCTTAGTAATGGTCACTCGCTCCACCAGATTGGGAGCCATGATGTTTAGGTCGTGATAATCATAGTCCTCCTTCACAGCAGGAATATTAGAAGGGCGAATAGGAGAAGGAAATTTGCCAACAGCCCAGGTGCGAGAGTTTAAAGAAGGAAACTTCTCTTCGAAGTCCTTGGTTGTGTTGAGATGTTTGGGGATGATGGTGCTTATCGTAGGAGCGTTAGCATCAACATCGACCTCTTTGTCTTTGCTCCTCTTCGAACTCCACCGAAGAGAAGACCAGAGTTCTTGGAAGAATTAGTGAAAGAAGTCATAATAGCAGATGATGATAAGAGTTTGTTTTGAAGAAGGTTAAAGAAAGATGAAAGCAGAGAAGACTTGAATGCAAAGAAGTTGAGAGAGTTTATGAAATTGTTGAGTGTAAAAGAAGAAGAATGAAGCGTATAAGTAAAGGAATATGCGGCTAAAATCGTGGCCATGATTACCTCGAGAACCGGTAAGAATATTGCTAAATCGTGGAGTAACATGTGTTCGGAGTATTAAATACGAGGAGACGTGCGTCTTATCAAGCCTCAGAAATTTTTCAAAAGGGTTCAAAAAATTTTCTGCCAAGAAAGAAATCTTCACCAATTTCCCCGTGACACAAAGATGTGTCACCAGAAAGCAGGGGGACTATCTGTATAGAGTAAAATCAGTTTATATTAAATTTTCGTATGATAGCGTGACACGTGAAACTGGAGACAGATAAAAGATGAAGCAAAGTAAAAATGAGGTCCAAGGACAACATCTCCAGTTGGCACCAGGAAGATCCGGAAGGGAACACAATCAACGGAGGTAAATGAACGTTTGTCACCAGATGACATTTAATGAAGAATATTCCTCAATATTAATAACACAGCCGTTGTGGAGGATTTTTGACATTCATAGTCTGCCGTTACAAAATAGCAAAAGGTGACCAGTTTTCATATGAATAATTAAAAAAATAGCCGGTGTTTGCAATATAATTGTAAAACAATAACTTTATATAAAAATACCTAAAATACCAAAAAATCCAATATACAAGACTAGAACCTTGTAAATATAAAATTCCATAATGGTGGTGAGCAGCAAGATGGTGGTTAAATAGTTTCCACAACTAACTGAAAGAGAAGAAAAGACGCAAAACTTGTGAATCGGAACGAACGGTGTGCTGGGTCTGGGTTTGGTCAAATTGGGTCACCCCCGTCCATTCCTATCGCTACTGAATTGCCCGAAAAAGTAACATAGTATTAGATTCAATTCCATGAATGACCAAGCTGGGAACGAACATCTGTGTCTGAGAGAGACTGGAGATATGGTAGACCTCTAGTATCTGAAAGTGGCTAGTTTTGGAGCTTCGTTGCCGGTAAAGATGGAGTTTGGGTGAAAAATTGCAGGAACTCCAGCACAATATGCTGGGATTTCACTTGTAAAATTTCAAAAATCTTGCATATTTGCTGGAGTTTTTGTGTACCAGCTTCAGTTGTAAAGTGAAGAAGAAGAAGAAGAAGCAAGAGGAAGCATGGGTGTTTAGGGGTATTTTTGACCAGGTATTACTTTTGCATTGAAAAGTGGCTAAATCTTTATTAATTTTGAAATTGTGCTTAATATCAATTTGTAGTTAAAAAATTGGCTATTCGTGAATTTCTTCCTAAATAAATAATACTAAAGCTTTAAACAAGGGGTCAAACAAAAGGATTGGAGTAATCAGTAGTAAAGGGCAAGTTATAGTAAGGAAAATGCATCTAACAAAGTTTAAAAATGAGACTTGAATGTAGCAGAATTTCCTCAGTAGTGTACCTGAATCCAAATTGTTATCCAATTCTCTCTAGTAGATAAAACCCTTAAAATCAGAATTTTGATAGTTTCTCGGATATATGTAGCTGACTTTGCAAGAGATTCATTGCACGCCCTTACCTCAATGGACTTTAGAGTACAACTGTCTCCAAAACAAGAAGGGATCTGCTTAACAAGTTTGCATTCACGCAAAAACAAGCGTTCAAGGTTAGGAAATGCATCCTAGATGACAGTCCATTCTTCAAGTAAAAACAAATTTTGTAGTATTAAGACTTTGAGTTGAGGGAACTTGCCATTGCTCACTTCCTACTCGTTATTGCCAAACCGAACGAACTCCAATTGGAGCACTTGAAGGTTCTGAAGAAGAGCAAGGCTTGATAAGTGACAAGGGACCAGGTGAACATAGTCAAGTGTCAAGTTTTTGAGATTTGTTGCGTAGATGCAAAAGGGGATGATTTCATGGAATGTCCGACCAAATGGAGCTTTAGCTTTTCAGGCCGTGTTGGAAAATTCAATACATGGTCTGAAAGTTGTCAACACTCCTGAGGTTGCATCTTAGCTTCTGCTGATTAGGAATTTTTCTCAAAATTGATTCTGCGTCCTCCACCCTAAGAAAATATGTAGTGGAAAGGGTTTCCAGATCATAAAGTGTTGCAGAGTTCTCAGGTAATTTTTCTGCATTTTCTATAGTGAAGATGCCACGGGAAGTATGCAGATGTCTCAATTGAACCATCTCCCAAAGTGTGATGGGTAGTGACACATATTTTGGCCCATTGTTTGATATCAGAGTTTCAAGGTTAGAAATATTGACTATGGATGATGGAATTGTTTTCTGCATAGTTGTCGCAACAAAGTACCTCAAGTACATTAGATCAGTGGGGAAAGAATCAAGAGTGAACTCACTTTCAGAAACTTGAAGCTGTGAAAAATGTAATGTGGTAGGCCTGGGCAATTGCAATGCAATTAGCATGCAAAATTATAGAGCCAACAAGTGATCAAGACGAGCTCCACTCACTAATACGATATTCTTCACCATAAATGGACATGTGATGAGCAAGTTTCTTGTGAGAGTAAACGCGTGAAGAAAGATTGTCATATGGATCCCTGTGAAATGTAGAAAGTAATTAGTAAAATTATAAGATTGATTGACAAACGTAACTTTAATTAAGAACGAAATGAGTATTACTAATTGGTGTATTACCATTTTATCCACTAGATTCTTTGCTTTTGCTCTTTCCTTGCAGAAATTATGCAACAGGTCATGAATGCGACATTCTTTGATCTTACCTCCAGAACTCCTCTTAGTTCCCATCATTAAATTTCTTCCAATAAGATTCTCCGAATGATTTTCTGGTAAATCCTCCAAACTCTTGTCTTTACAACTCTTGCGAATCCTTCAGAGATCCACAACCATGTAAACTTTATAACATTAATAACACTATCCTCTAGAAATGCTCCAAATTAAAGTAAGCAAGATCTCATATAATAGGGTAGACTCTGATAATTATGTTCTGTAATGGCCCTTGAGTCATTGTGACTATGGGAACCTAAATTGTTGGTCACTTGTTCCCAACATTCTTTTTTCTTCTCCTTCTTTGCCAGAATACCAGCCACCAAAACAACTGAAAGAGGCAGCTGACCCGCTTTTTTGCAATTTGTTGCCCAATATTCAGTAGGAGGAGGGAGCGGCTTTCTTCCCCAAACACCTTTGTTCTGAGTAACTCCCAACTTTCATCATCTTTAAACATTCGAAGCGAAAGAGGATCACTGTCAAATCTAACGTAATTGGCAACACCATGATTTCTTGTAGTTATAATGATTCTACTTCCATTATTGGCATCTTGAAAACAACCTATTAGATCATCCCACACACTAGCTTCCCACGTGACATCAACAAGGATAAGATATCTTTTATAAAATAAAGCTCTGTTAAGCTCATCAGCTAATTCATCCGCACATTTTTCTCTACGATTAGAGTCCTTACCGATAGCATCACTTAGTATTATTAGTAACAAGTCCTTGCGTGAATATACTTGAGACACACAACACTGTTGATCACGCCCAAATATGCCTTATAAAAAGGACACGCGGCCGTTGCAAATATAATCTGAGTATTTAGCCCAGAGTCGATTCCACAGGGAATTAACCTACCAATTACTCTTGTTAGACTCACTAAATTCCTCGTAATCAACTTCCCAAATATTTTATATAACAATTGGTGATACTTTTACTAACTATAACTGAACGAAATTAAGTAAACTAAAAACTAACTATGATTGAGTTGTAAACAATTAAGAGAAGGATTAAAGGTTGTGATTTCCCCTATTGTTGGAATCTCTTCCTGTTATGTTTCATATAGATTTGTATAATCATCTCTATCGATCACGAGCACTCTTATTATCGTAAATCTCTCCCGAGTAATTACGATAATTTACTAGACGCACTCTCCCGAGTTACGCTAGCTGGCTTTTATTACAACTCACTTTAGATCACACCCAAGGCTTCGTTATCCCTAATCCTGCCTTTAATCCCTCGGTTATTCAACAATTACCTAAATATGCACTCTCTCCCGAGTAATACATACTAAATAGGCACAGCTAATTGAGGATCCTATCAATTAACTACAACAAGAACGTAGTTGAACAAATAGAGATTAAACTGGGCAAACTATATTAACATAACACGAAGTTCATCCTTCAACAGGTTCCATCAAAACCCTAGACAAAATATTTAGCTACTCATAAACGTGTTCATCATAGCATCAAAATTCATCATAAATGATAAATACAAAAGGAAGAAAGGTAGAACTCGATGTCGAATTTTCCTCTTGCCTCTTCTTGCCTTCAACTCAATTGTAAAAACCTTGATAATGTCCCTTTGGGCGAGCTGGACCTCTTATAGGTTAAGTGGATTTACCCCCGAACTTCCAAGTTTATCCCTGAAATTATATGCTCCGAACTGGACTAGCGCGGCCGCGCTCGTGCCCGCGCTAATGGCCGCGCATATCGCCTAGTATTCTGCCTCGATTTCCTGGGCTAGCGCGGTCGTGCTAAGGGTGCGTTAATGGCCGCGCTAAGCTGGGTCATCATTTTAGCTCTTCTTTTCTCTCTTTTTTCACACGTACTCAGCTCCGAGGGGCTTCCCTTGCTTTAATTTATCTCCAAACACTGTCCTACGTCCTCATAAGCGCAACTCGCTCCTGCAAAACATGAAATTCACAATAAGAGCCTATTTATCGTTATTTAACTATCCTAGAACAGTGAAGCATAGTCAAGTTGGGGCATAAATAGTCGCCAAACTACATAAATCTAGCCTATTATCAACACCCCACACTTAAATCATTGCTAGTCCTCGAGCAATCCACTCTACTCTATAAAGGTTCCTTCACTAAGCTTTTCCCTTAACGTATCACATCAAGACAATTCACCAAAGTTACGTCTAGTAGTGTATAATCTTAGCCTCAAGAGTCGACTCTCACGTGCCGTGCAATATTCATACTTACTCAAATTACTCTATACGGAGGTCAAGACATACCTTTCCTTCGTGAATCACATGCCCTCACATCACACAAGAGAGTAGTTCCACAAATAATAATATTAAGAACAATTAGGAACTTAGATAGACGAAATTCGCTCACTCTCAGAAAGAAAATTCATATGCCACACAGATGCACCATAGGCTTGCCCGTAGTGTATTACTCTACTAATCGAGCCCATTCAGCCTAAGATCAAGTAGGTCTTCATTTGGTTGTAATGTAGGCTAAGGGACGGGTAGGATATATTTGGATATAGTGACTAACCTCCCTAAGCACTTTTAATACAATACCATTCGCATTCCGAAACCATACTTAAGTCAAACCAGCCATTCCACCACACTTCTATTTATAATACCCCAAACTTCATTTGGTGAAATTGTATCAAGCCACCACTTATCAAGTACTACACTTATTCTCTTTTTTTTCTTTTTCAGTGGCGCTTATTCTTTTATCTTTCAAAATACTGCACCTTTTCTCTATTTCATTGGTTCCACTCAACAAACCAAACCACCATCCCACACTTTAACTTTTGCATATTTCATAACCATTCAAGTGCTCATGGGAGGTAAAGGGGTTCAAACACATGAGCTATTCAAATAATTGGGTAAGGTTTGTAATGTGGTTGTCAAAGAAACAGGCTTATAGGCTCAACGGGATAAACTATGATTTATCACATTTAGGTGGGTCTACTTTATATATCTGGCTTAACAAAGAAATGCTTATCACTTCTAAGACTGAATAAAGCTACTATTTCGCTTTGCAAATACACGGGGCAAGTTCTAGGCATCAAATGCAGAGCATAGAATACAAAACAACTCACACACACATGGCACATGACTCACTCCAGATCAACTTATCAAGACACTCTCGTTTCAGCACTCAAGTCAGTTACAAACATACAATTTAAGGCACTCTAACAAGATTCAACCACTGAGACTAAGTGTCACACCCTAGTACCTATTATGTTCAGGTGTATCAACGCCAAGGGCTTCTCTTTCTATTTCAGCTCCTAGCCCATCATTACTAACTAAAAACTAGAAACAAAATAAACAAAAACTAACTACACCCGGTTCAAGCAAAACCCTTGGAAAAGAACCGTGGCCCAAAGAAAAACCAAGGGGGAGTTACTACACTACCTAAAACAAAAAAATCTTTTTGGTATTTTCTTTAGACTTACTTCCTTCAAGAAAATTGTCCAGAAGATCCGTCATCAGGAAGAGTCCAACATATTTCTGTTTTTTTTCACGTCGACTTAGACCCTCAAGAACCCCGTCGAAAGATATCCGTCGTCGGGACAAGTCAACTTACCTAATTTGACTATTACAAAACCACCAAAAACAATCAAGAAAAATAAAGAAAACATAAAACAGTCAAGTTGTTACATATACACATATACATTGAAGTATCCCCCACCCCACACTTAAAAGGAAGACATGTCCTCATGGCATACAAAACAAAGAACAGTGAGGTGAAGGAACTTCCCTGAGTGATCACTCCTGATCGGAGACCGTGTCCGGGTTCATATTGTAAGCATGACCCAGAGATCTCAGCCAGCCCAAGACTTTCTTCTCCGATTTCACCTGCTGGGCAGCCACCGCGTCGACATGTGTACCTAAGTCAGTGACCGAGGTACGCAATCCGGCCACCTCCCGCTCCAAAGCTGTGAACCGGGTAACCCGAGCAGCCCAGATGGTGGGCAGCCTCTGCAATTTGCTCATGGGCCGGTGACTCGGCCCTCACATCCTCCTGCTCAGCCTCCGCTTCCTCAGATTCACCATTATCATCACCACCCGCTGCCACCGGCTCCTTCCCAGTGGTTACCTTATCAGCTCGGAACTTGGAGTCTTTTGGCACTATCCTATCCACATTCAGATTTTCTGGCACCCAAGCAGCCCGGCATAGTCTAGTAACTAAGGAAGGAAAGAAGAACCCGTACCTTTTCACCGGACAACGGGTGAACATCTCCTCATGAATTAGCTTGGCAACATTAAAGTTGTGACCATTTGCAAAACACCAAATAAGAGCAGCTCGAGGAGCATTCACCTCCATGGTGTTGGAAGACGGGATCAGGCGGTTGTTGATGACATACAACAAGCATTTTCCTTCGAAAGTGAGCGCCGAGGAATGAAACTTCTTCCCATACTACATCCATACAATTTCCTTACTGGGTACACAAATGGTTTCGAAGAACATCTCCCACTGGGTGTATTTCCTCCCATACATTTCATAATAGTCTTCATACTCATCCACCGGTGCAGGCAGCTGGTATATCCTCCGAATGGTCTCCACAGAGGCATCCACAGCCTTTCTGCGCACAGTCACTATGCCATTCACATGTTCTTTTACGTTGGCGTAGAATTCACGGACAACCATTAAATTCCCCTCGTCCGGCTCTTCAAAGAAAATTTGCAGCCTCCGCCGGACCAGCTCATGATACAAGTAAGGCAGCCCAGCTGGAGCGACCCTATATCTATGCCCATCTCCGGAATGGGTTTCTTAGGGGCCTTCTCCGCAAAGCGGTCCTGAGCCTTGGCAGAGACGAACCTGCTACTATCAAAGGGATGAGCAGGTGCTGACCCGCGCACCCTGGAGGATCCAGCTTGACCGCTGGAAGAAGCACCTGTGGTGCGGCGTTTCCTAGATGGATCCATAGAACTGTTCTTTCTGCGTCCGATGGACTTGTCACCTGCCCAAGCTCACCTGCATTGGTTAGTACTTACAAAATCAAAATTAACAACTACTAACTATACTAAAATCACTACACATTGGGTTGCCTCCCAACCAGCGCCTTAGTTATTGTAGTGGCACGACAGTTACAACAAATCAATGGGTTGCATCCCATGCAGCGCCTGATTTAACATCGCGGCACGACGCAGATAACCACATTTAAGGCTCGCTCGACCTTTGAGGTTCAGTCAGATGGATCACTAACACTTCCTTTGGTTCATCCATGCCTACATATGGTTTCAATATCTGCCCATTTACTCTAAATGTATGAGAGTCTTTCTCTGAAGCAATTTCTATGGCACCTGAAGGAAGCACTTCGACCACCCAAAATGGCCCAGACCATCGTGACCTGAGTTTACCCGGAAATAGCCTTAATCTTGAGTTATAAAGAAGCACCGTATCCCCGGGCTTGAAATTTCTCTCCACAATGTTCTTGTCGTGCAACCTCTTTATTCTCTCCTTATATATCTCGTGCTCTCGAAAGTAAGATACCAAAACTCGTCTAGCTCATGCAATTCTGTGACTCTAGTGGTTCCCGCAGCCTCCATGTCCAGATTCAGCTGTTTCATTACCTACCAAGCTCTATGTTCTAGTTCCACAGGCAAGTGGCAGGCCTTCCCGAACACCAACTTATATGGCAACATACCAATTGGTGTTTAAAAAGCAGTTATGTAGGCCCAGAGTGCATCATCTAGCTTTTTCGCCCAATCAGTTCTTGTGGCGTTCACAGTCTTGGTCAGTACACTCTTTATCTCTCTATTTGACACTTTGACTTGTCCACTAGTCTGAGGATGATATGGGGTTGCCACCTTGTGGCGCACATCGTACTTTGCTAGCAATTTTTCGAAGGCTCGATTGCAGAAGTGAATGCCTCCGTCACTGATAATAGCTCTCGGGGTCCCGAAACGGGTGAATATATTCTTCTTCAAAACAGCACCACCACTATTGAATCATTGGTGGGGAGTGCTGCAGCTTCCACCCATTTGGACACGTAATCCACAGCAACAAGTATATACTTATTGCCAAAGGAGCTGACGAAGGGGCCCATGAAGTCTATCCCCCATACATCGAACACTTCCACCTCTTGAATTGGGTTCATGGGCATCTCATGGCGACGGGAAATGTTCCCGGTTCGCTGACATTCATTACAGCCCTTCACCCATTGATGTGCATCCTTAAACACTGTTGGCCAGTAGAACCCGGCTTCTAACACTTTTGCTGCCGTCCTGACTCCTCCAAAATGCCCGACATATGTCGATGCGTGACATGCCTACCAAATAGAAGATCGTTCTATCTCGGGGACACACCTCCAGATCATATTATCAACACATATTCTAAACAGATAAGGTTCATCCCAGTAATACATGCGGCAGTCACGATAAAATGTTTTCTTTTGCATAGAGGAAAGGTCATAGGGAACTATACCGCTTGCCAGGTAATTTGCAAAGTCTACATACCATGGCACTTCCTCAAGGCTTGTGGCGAGTAGCTGCTCGCCTGGAAAGGTTTCCAGAATATCCTCTACCTCAACTGCTTTTTCAGCTCCTTCAAGTCGCGATAGATGATCAACGACTTGGTTTTCTGTGCCCTTACGGTCACGAATCTCCAGGTTGAACTCTTGTAGTAACAGCACCCAACAAATCAGGCGCGGTTTGGACTCCTTCTTCTCAATCAAGTACCTGAGAGCTGCATGATCAGCATATACAATTACCTTAGAGCCGATCAGGCATGATCTGAACTTGTCGAATGCAAACACCACCGCCAGCATCTCCTTTTCAGTCACGGTGTAGTTCAACTGAGCTCCACTCAACGTTCTACTGGCATAGTAAATTGGGTGCATTAGCTTGTCTTTCCGCTGTCCCAGCACTGCCCCCACTGCATAGTCACTAGCGTCACACATGAGTTCGAATGATTGCTCCCAGTCGGGGGCAACAATGATGGGTGCTGTGACTAGCCTCTTTTTCAACTCCTTGAATGCTACCCTGCAATCATAAGAAAACAAGAAAGGGTGATCTTTTTCTAATAATTTACAGAGAGGGTTGGCAATTTTTGAGAAGTCTTTTATGAATCTCCGGTAGAAACCGGCATGCCCGAGGAAGCTCCTGATTGCCTTGACTGAAGTCGGGGGTGGCAGCATTGCTATCACGTCAACTTTAGCACGTTCCACCTCGATTACCTTGCTTGATACCCGGTGTCCCAAGAATATGCCCTCTTGTACCATGAAATGTCACTTTTCCCAATTAAGTACCAGGTTAGTCTCAATACATCTTTTCAACCTTCGGGTCAGATTTATAAGGCACTCGTCGAATGAGTTTCCCTCTACTGAGAAATCATCCATGAACACCTCCATTATGTCTTCGACCATGTCAGTGAATATGGCCATCATGCACCTTTGGAATGTGGTGGGTGCATTGCATAGGCCAAAGGGCATCCTTCGAAAAGCATAAATGCCATATGGGCATGTGAAGGAGGTCTTCTCTCTGTCCTCTAGTGCAATGGAGATTTGATTGTACCCTGAGTACCCATCCAGAAAATAGAAGTGGGACCTCCCTGCCAATCTGTCAAGCATCTGATCAATGAAGGAAATGGGAAGTGGTCTTTCTGGGTGGCCAGATTTAATTTCCTGTAGTCCATACAAATTCTCCAGCCTGTGATGGTTCTTGTAGAGATCAACTCATTGTTATCATTTTTGACCACCATCATACCACCCTTCTTAGGAACACATTGCACCGGGCTAACCCAGTTGCTGTCAGAGATGGGAAAAATAATTCCCGCATCCAACCACTTAATCACCTCCTTCTTCACCACTTCCTTGATGTTGGGGTTCAACCTTCTTTGGTGCTCCATGGAAGGTTTGTGCCCTTCTTCCAGCAGAATTTTGTGCATACAATATGCCGGGCTAATCCCCTTAATGTCTGCCATGGTCCACCCAATGGCAGTCTTGCACTCCTTGAGTACCTGCAAAAGATGTTGTGCCTGCACATCTAACAAACTAGATGAGATAATAACAGTTAATGTGGAGTTAGGTCCTAGGAACTCATACCTGAGATAGGCGGGCAGTGGCTTCAACTCCAGCTTTGGTGGTTCTTCTATGGATGGCTTGGCTGGAGGAGTTTCTCTGTTTTCTAAATGTAAGGGCTCGAATTCAAGTGTTCTATCCCAAAACCCTCTGCCCTCTAAAGCCAGCACCCATTCAGCCAATTCATCCCCATTCACCTCATCTAAATTTACAAGACAAGCAGCAAGAGGATCCTCAATAGTCAACGTCTCATCATCTGCTTCTACGATTACATCCACGGCATCAATAAGAGAGCAATTGGTGAATTCACTTGGTCGCCTCATAGATTTCTGCACATTGAATGTTATCTCCTCATCGTTCAACCTCATCTTGAGCTGCCCAGTTTCACAATCAATGAGAGCTCGCCCTGTGGCCAAAAACAGCCTTCCCAAAATTATGGGAATTTCTTCATCCACCTTGCAATCCAGAATCACAAAATCTGCAGGGAACACAAATTTCCCTACCTGTATCAACACATCATCCAAGATACCAGATGGTCTTTTCATGGTTCTGTCAGCCAGCTGCAATAACATAGACGTGGGTCTAGCTCTTCCAATCCCCAACCACTTATAGATCGCCAGGGGCATAATATTTATGCTAGCCCCCAAATCACAAAGTGCCTTCGCAAAAGCAAAGTTACCAATGGTGCAGGGAATTGTGAAACTTCCTGGATCAGACAACTTCTCAGCAACTGGTTTAGTCACCACAACACTACATGTCTGAGTTAGAGTCACCGTGGCCAAGTCTTGGAAATCGAATTTTCGGGACATCAGGTCCTTCATCATTTTTACATAACCAGGCGTCTCCTTCAAAGCATCAATCAATGGAATATTTACCTGGATTTGTTTCAGCATCTCCAAAAATTTCTTGTATTGTTCCTCTTTCTGGTATTTGGCCAGCCTCTGTGGGAATGGTGCTGGAGGTCTCTTCTTCCCAATGATTTGGGTTTTCTCTTTGTCAGATACTACCTCAACTACTGGTTCCTGGGCTGCCTCAGCTTCTTTCTCAGCCTCAATCTGTGTGTTGGGTTCTTCCTTGGTAGGATGTACTGTCACCTCTGTCAGTTTAGTTGAATCATCTAGCTCAATGGGCACTGGTACAAGTGTCTCAGCCTGTCTGTTTTCTCGAGCCCTCTCTTGCTCCATGTCTAAGTCTTTGCCATTTTGTAGACTCACTGCCATCAGCTGCTTCGGGCCCTGATCTTTTGGATTTACCTGCGTGTCTGCAGGCAATGTCCCATGAGGACGATTATTCAAAGACAACGAAATCTGGCCCATCTGCACTTCAATATTCTTTATAGCTGACTCATGTGCATCTACCCTTTCACTCATTTTTGCATTTGACCGAATAACCTGATGCATCATTGCCTCGAGTCTAGCAAACCCATCTTCCTGTCTCCCACCATGCTGCTGCTGAGGAGGATGATAACCCTGCTGCTGATTTTGATTGTTGTATCCCTGTGGCCTTTGGTAAGGCGCCATATTATTGTGAGGTCGCATACCTCCCATATTTTAATTGTTGAGCTATGGCTGGACTGACCTGTATGGCTGATTCTGTTGGCCCCAATTCTGACCACCCTGTCTCTGGCCCCCATAGTTAGACACATAATTCATGTCCTCAGGGTAATGATGATGATCACTTTCTGCATTCCATTGGTTACCAATTGGCTGACTAATGCAAGATGTGCATAAGCCCCCATTGGTAGTATCTACAATATGTACCTGCTGCTTCTGCCCTGACTCTTCCACCTTTTTGGTGAGTATACTCATCTGTGTTATTAATGTGGCCATATTTTCAGCAAGAGTGTTGGATGGATCTAAGGGCACGGGTGAACTATTGGAGTGATAGGTGCATTTCTGATTGTCCACCCCGAATTTTGTGCCATCTTGACAAGCAGGACCTGGATTTCTCTCCATGTTTTGCTCAAGAATGCTCCACCAGCTGAAGCATCAACATTAGCTTTCACACCATCTGTCAGACCCATGTAAAATCGCTGCCCCAACATCTGCTCTGGAATACCATGGTGCGGACATATAACCAACATTCCTTTGAATCGTTACCATGTTTCTTGCAGTGTTTCCATTGATTTTTGTTTGAACCTCAAAATTTCATCAATTTGCTGAGCAGTCTTGTTGGGTGGATGAAACTTATTCACAAATTGCTTGACTAACTCCTCCCAAATAGTGATGGAGTTAATGGGAGTGAGTTTAGGCAAGTTTGGGCAGCTCCTATCACTGAGAATGGAAACAACAACAGCTTTATTGCTTCCTGAGTTACGTTGGGTTGGCTTTGAGTTTTGCAGATCGACAGGAAATTCTTCAAGTGCTGTTGAGGATCTTCAATGTATGACCCCAAAAATAGTCCTTTGTTTTGCAACAAGTGCAGCATGTTATTTGTGATTTGAAAAGATTCGGCCTGTATCTGCGAGACGAATATTGCTGTGGCCAAATTCTCAGTTGTGGGTTCCGCCCAGTCATATAGAGGAGCCTTTGGCGCAAGAGGTTCCACTACTGCGCTGCTGGATCTACCACGTTATACCCCATGTCTGGTTCGAGTTGTTCAGTTGATTGTTGTTGTTTGCTTTTCCGGTTGGCCCGATTCAAGGCCTTGAATACTTTATCGGGTACGATAATGCTTCAAATTCTTCACCAGTTCTCGATGAGTTTCTAGGCATGCACCTGTGCAACCAAGTCAACAAACGTTAAAATTTCAATGTATAGATTGAAAATAAAGAAAACTGACTACACTAAGAATTTTTGTATTTCTTTCAACTGTAATTGATAACACCGTTAATTCCCCGACAACGGCGCCAAAATTTGATCACGCCCAACTATGCCTTATAAAAAGGACACGCGGTCGTTGCAAATATAATCTGAGTATTTAGCCCGGAGTCGAATCCACAGAGAATTAACCTACCAATTACTCTTGTTAGACTCACTAAATTCCTCGTAATCAACTTCCCAAATATTTTAAATAACAATTGGTGATACTTTTACTAACTATAACTGAACGAAATTAAGTAAACTAAAAACTAACTATGATTGAGTTGTAAACAATTAAGAGAAGGATCTAAGGTTGTGATTTCCCCTGTTGTTGGAATCTCTTCCTGTTATGTTTCATATAGATTTGTATAATCATCTCTATCGATCATGAGCGCTCTTACTACCGTAAATCTCTCCCGAGTAATTACGATAATTTACTAGACGCACTCTCCCGAGTTACGCTAGCCGGCTTTTATTACAGCTCACTTTAGATCATACCCAAGGCTTCGTTATCCCTAATGCCGCCTTTAAACCCTCGGTTATTGATTCCTCATATACTTTGGGATTGGTGTTGTTCAATAATTACCTAAATATGCACTCTCTCCAGAGTAATACATACTAAATAGGCACAGCTAATTGAGGATCCTATCAATTAACTACAACAAGAACGTAGTTGAACAAATAGAGATTAAACTAGGCAAACTATATTAACATAACACGAAGTTCATCCTTCAACAGGTTCCATCAAAACCCTAGACAAAATATTTAGCTACTCATAAACGTGTTCATCATAGCATCAAAATTCATCATAAATGATAAATACAAAAGGAAGAAAGGTAGAACTCGATGTCAAATTTTCCTCCTTGCCTCTTGCCTCTTCTTGCCTTCACCTCAATTGTAAAAACCTTGATAATGTCCCTTTGGGCGAGCTGGACCTCTTATAGGTTAAGTGGATTTACCCCCGAACTTCCAAGTTTACCCATGAAATTATATGCTCCGAACTGGACTAGCCCGGCCGCGCTCGTGCCCGCGCTAATGGCCGCGCATATCGCCTAGTATTCTACCTCGATTTCCTAGGCTAGCACGGTCGCGCTAAGGGCGCACTAAGATGGGTCATCATTTGAGCTCTTCTTTTCTCTCTTCTTTCACACGTACTCAGCTCCGAGGGGCTTCCCTTGCTTTAATTTAGCTCCAAACACTGTCCTACGTCCTCATAAGCGCAACTCGCTCCTGCAAAACATGAAATTCACAATTAGAGCCAATTTATCGTTATTTAACTATCCTAGAACAATGAAGCATAGTCAAGTTGGGGCATAAATAGTCGCCAAACTACATAAATCTAGCCTATTATCAACTGTGCACGAATGTCAAAATGAGAAACAACTACCCTGTTAGAGTAGAGTCTGTAGGCCAAAGTCGTCTTGCCTAGACCTGGCATGCCGACGATTGAGATAACATCTCGCCCTTTGGTTCCTTTTATATATTAGTTGTTCTCTTAACTTTTCTATTACATCTTCAAACCCTACAATTTCTTCATTCATCCTTGGAGTCCTTGCCAAATTTGATGACATGTGAGTTGTGCCAATATTTATTTCATCCTCAACTATTTTCTTTTCCTGAATCTTTGCGACCTCTCCTCTAATAACAGTAATCTCCTCCATGATATCCAATAGCCAATGCTCGAGGCACTAGGCGGGAACTTCTTTCCTTATACAAGCATCAACTATGTATTCTATCTCATATGCTTTACCAATCAATAGTGTAGGCCAAGATTGAAGTTTGTCATTTTGTGGTTCTCTTCTACAAGATCTTCGAGAAAAGGTTGCAAGATTTCGAGTTCCATCTGAATTTTTTGAAGTTGTTTCCTGCCAAAAGCGAGTTAATCTGAATAGCGGCCTTTGAACTCCTTCAGGTTGTTTAAAAGGAAATCAACATAGCCAAGTCCAAGAATCTTGGGCAGGTTAGACTGAAACACCTTCCGAGGTAGATCGCTGTGTTTATACACTCAATGTTGCCCAACAAATCATGACCTACTACAGGTTTCACTTCTCCAAATGCTTTGTCTTCCTTCTCCTCCTTGCCTTCATATAACGAGTAAACCAGAAGTCTGACATCAATAATCACGGTGTCAATAGCTCTCAAGAAGTTGAGCATCTTCTGAAGCATTCGCAAATGATCCTAACTCTCTGACTAGAGTTACTATGAGTAGATAGCTCCACGAAATTGTGTAGGATAGTCTCCACAAAGTTGAATTCAATTTCAGCTGAATACTCATTTTGGATATTGGCATAACCTCATGATTGTATTTACGACTTCAAATCTTGCAGGATAGAAATCAAAGTTGTAGGGTCGATAAATTTTTGAAATGTGAACTAGAGCATCTTGAAACAGATCTTCAACTTTCTAAGTAAGGTATAGGATGTCGGGTTCATCTGTGAAGCTATGCAAGCTGGGAAAAATATCCAGGAATTTGAATTCCCGTTTAAAGAACTTGACTAAACCTATGGAAGCTATAGGGAAGTAGAAACCATTGTCAAGGTGTTGTAGGCTTTCGAAAAGAGATTCTTGGTTAGAAGACATCTCTTAAAACTTGTGTAAAGGGGAAGAAGCAGAACAACTTAAGCTTCAGATCTGACAGCTCGAAATTTTATTTTGTCAATTTGGATCCTCAATAAGTTTCGAATTCACAATTTCTTTACAACAATTTGCATGGTTCTTATTAAGTTTCACGTTAAGGATAGTTGAGTCTAAGCAATTGCCAGCCTTTTCTTCCTTTGTCAACAGTTCCTATAGAAGAATATTCAATATTTGCAGCTTATGGCGATTGATTGATGAGATTAGTGTGAACTCTTGACACTAGAGAGTTCACACTAATCTATTCAATTTTTAGGGTTAATTTCAAGTGTTAGCGGTTGATCTGCATTTCTTAGCTCAGATTCTGGTAGTTGAAGTTCGGAAGTGTGCCTTTTTGATTTCGAGCAATTTGTGGGTTTCAATCAGCTTGTTTTTTGGTCATTTACTGGGTGCTGCATTTCTGTGGTGTTTGCTTGGGTTTTGTGAAGTTATTTTGGTTCAAATTATTCCAATTGTTGCTGTTGTTAACTGCTGGATACCAGCTGTTGTTACCTGCTGCTGATCTTCTTCCTCTTGTTGTATTTCAAATTCCAAGTACATATCTTTTAAATTCATCTCGATGTAGCCTTGAATTGGAGTGGAAATGCAAAGTGTTCATCAGATCTCTGTTCGTTGGATGTTTTCGGTTGTTTGTAGTTAAATAGATGTTAGTTAGTTATTTGGTTTGTATTACATGAATAATAAACACATAGACTGTATAATTAGGATTGTTTTTAAATTGATTTGGACTGTGTTGGACTGTTGATGGACTGTATTGGATTGTTCTAATTGGCTTATACAAATTGCTGGTTTTAGTCTGTATTGATACAGTTATTAGTATAACTCTAGAATAAGTCAGGTTCACTCAGAGTTTGATAGGCATTGAATCATAGCTATGTTGAAACAGTTGGAATTTGTATGAGCATTGAGTGTAATATTGACTAAACATCAGTCGAATTGCTTGAAACAGTTTGAACTTGTATGAGCATTAAGTGTAATATTAACTAAAGAGTTCGAAACTTAGGTTGCTNAGTTAAACAAGCATCAAAATGAATGGATTTGTAGTTCAATTTGAGTGTCAATCACATTAGTCAACATTTCACACTTTCATTCCCTATTCTCTTTGAATATCTGCAAGAACTTGGTTAATACGAATCAGATGTAAAAAATCTATAGAGATTAATCGAACAGCTATTAGATTAACTAATTGTGAATTATCCTTTTCGTTGACACCATCAGTGGATCCGTCTGGGCCATGTTACCACTAAAGCGCTGCCCAACTTCAACCTCCTCTATCTTATTGATTGGGCCTGGGTTGGTTCCCAGAGCTAGTAATAGCTCAACAAAAATGATAGATCTCGTTGCCCCTGTACTAGGCCGAGGTCATTTGGGCCTGAATGAATATTAAACATAAGGTTATATTGCAACATGGTCTTTGGGCCTTTGAGTTAAGTAGCACACTTGAGCTAAGAGGTGTTACCTTTTATTCAAATGTGGACTTGAACTTGAGGCCCATTTTCCTTGATTACTTTTAATAGCAATTAATAATGCTAATTAATTAGGCCCTTTTAGAGACAAAAATAAATAGGGAATCGTAGTTTGCTTTAGGTTGGCCTTTAAATAATAAAACGAGATGAGCCTCGCAAAACAAAAATGCATAAATTGCGGGGCCCTCCTTAAATGCTTAATTAAATACTTAGAATTCAGGGCGTGCCGTTTAGCGAATTTCACGGCCCTTCGCAAAGATAATAACCCATTAGTAACTTTAGGTGCGCCTTTAATAATTTTATCTTCTTAAATACGGGTGTGCATTTCATGCAACCCAAATCCAAATCCCAAAACGTTGAATAAGATTGTGTCGAGGATCCGGGTGCATTTCATGTGACGTGATCCAAAAACACGTTCTTAAACGACGTTCACTTTCTTAAAAAAATGACTATAAGCGGTAAATAATTCTAAAATTGCACTATAGGTTTTAACATGTATTAAAATCAGGCTTTAGCCAAATATAGCAGTTGCGCGACCGTGCTAGAACCACGGAATTCGGGAGTGCCTAACCCCTTCTCCCAGGTTAACAGAATTCCTTACTCAGATTTCTGGTTCGCGACTGTAATACAGAGTCAAATCCTTTCCTCGATTCGAGATTCAAACCGGTGACTTGGGACACCATAAATCTCCCAAGTGGCGACTCTGAATCTCTTAATAAACGAATCCCGTTTTGATTGTCCTTTAATTGAAAAAACTCCTTTTATTATACCCTTGCAGGGGTGTAGTAGTGAAAAAGGAGTTATGACAGCTCTGGCGGCTCTGCTGGGGAGAAGAACCCAGAACTTGTGGTTCAGGGTTCAGAATTCAAGCTCAGTTAAATTGTTATATTTGGCTTTATCTGATTTTGTTACATGTTTGGGCTTAATGTGCTAAATGTTTTACCGCTTTGATATTTGTTGAATTGTATATATAAACTGTTGCGAATCCATTCCTCTATCTGAGTCTTCTACATCATGGAGAAGGGTGCACTTCGTGTAGCTTCTCTTCTGTTTAGAGTCTTTTCCGATTTAAAACGAGGTTTGGATAAGTTGCTAAGCCGGCGAAGCTTCTGTATCTCCGGTACGCTGCCTCCCCCTCGGCCCGAGTTGTCCGCTCGGGTAAGCCAGGTCTAGACCAATAAACCTAGGGTTTAAACCTAGAAGAACAAAACCTCATGTCGGATCCCTAGTGGGACGCTTGTTTGCATCATGTGCATTTGACTTAGGGGACTCAACACAGGGGTTGGGTCCGTCTAGGACAGGTGACCTGAAATGAAATGACCATCCTGATGCATCTTACGTGCTACTTGTTGTGACGACCCAAAGGGTCATCACCTGTATTCCTACTCACTCCGTATTTCTGAGGCCGTGAAAACCTCACTTGGGGGTTGCCTCGAATTTGTGTGCGCAGTCCGGGCGTGTAGCCGCAACGTTTAAATATGAATTTGTGAGAAAGATAATAAAAATTTTGATGTTTTAATTGATTAAGTTTGACTTCGGTCAACGTTTTGGGAAAACGGACCCGGACTCGTGATTCGACAGTCCCGGAGGGTCCGTAGGAAAATATGAGACTTGGGGGTGTGCCCGGAATCAAATTCCGAGGTCCCGAGTCCGAGGAATGAATTTTTTCGTAAAATTATTTTTTGAAAATAATTAACGAATTGGAAAGTGTTATTTGTTTAGAAAACTATGCTGTTGGGCTCGTATTTTGGTTCCGACGCCCGGCACAAGTCTTAAATATGAGTTAAGCTATTGCTGTGAAGTTTGGTTAGATTTGGACATCATTTGACGTGTCTTGAGCTAGAAGCAGTAAATTTGATGTTTCATGGAAATTGGAAGGAAATCATGGGTCTTGAGGCCTAATTCGATATTGTTTTGGCGATTTAATCGCACGGATGAGTCCGTAGGATGTTTTTGGAGTTATGTGTATGTTTGGTTGGGAGCCCCGAGGGCTCGGGTGAGTCTTGAGTGGGCCCCGGGAGGGTCTTAGACTAAGGTATCAGAAACTTGCAGGTCCAGGTGTTGCAGGCCCCCAGCGCGGCCGCGGTCATTTCTGCGCGGTCCGCGCTGGAAGCCGCGCGGCTGCGGTGCATTTCTGCGCGGTCCGCGTGGCTAGGTTCAGAGGTCCAGTGAATTCTAGGTCGACCAGCGCGGCCGCGCACCAAATCAGTGCGGTCCGCGTTGGGAGATTCAGAGAGTGGGCCTTGGGTCCATCCAACCAGCGCGGTCGCGCACCAAATCAGTGCGGTCCGCGCTGGGTAGGTTCAGAGAGTCATTTCTTTTCTTCCCTTCCTCGGCGCGGCCGCGGGGCATTTTTGTGCGGTCCGTGCCGGATCTCCAGTTCAGCATATAAAGTCGGGATTTTCAGTCATTTTTCACTTTTTCAAAACCCAAAACATAAGAGGCGATTTTCCAAACGATTCTACTTCTTCAAAACGATTGGTAAGTGATTTCTAACTTATTTTCTTTACTCCTTAACATCTTTAAACATAATTTCAACTTCAAAACAAAGATTTTTAATGGGGGAATTTGGGAATTTAGGGTAGAACTAGGGTTCCTAAATTTGGGGGTTTTGGACCTCAATTTGAGGTCCGATTCCAAAATAACTTATATATTTGAGTTCATGGGGGAATGGGTAGTCGGGTTTTGGTTCGAACCTCGGGTTTTGACCACGTGGGCCCGGGGGCATTTTGGGAATATTTGAACAAACTTTGGGAAATTTCATTTTCATGCATTCGAATTGATTCAAGTAGCATTTGATAAACATTCAAGTAAATTGTGATTAGATTCGAGCGGTTTGGTGGTGGATTCAAAGGGTAAAGCTATTCTAGAGGATTGAGTTGAGTTTGGAGCATTCGAGGTAAGTGTTTGATCTAACTTTGGCTTGAAGGAATAGGATTAGAGTGTTATTATTTGCTAATTACTAAATGATCGAGTACGGTGTATAGGCATGGTGACGAGTATCTATACACCGGTGTCTAGCATGACCGTGGGTCCTTGTATGTACTTATCCTGATATTGTTATGACTCCTCCATGTTAATTGATGAATTTTATGCAAAGTGAAGAGTATGAGAACTAGATATGAATTGAAAATCCTTTGGAGCATTGGCTCGAACGATAAAAAGACTATTGAGTAAGAAATGAAAGAAATAGAAAGTGAAGTGATTAATCTTTTGCCGGAATGGTTTGAGTATATTGATTATATCCCTTGCCGGGATTTAGCTGTTAATTGTGTAATTCCCTTGCCGGGACATTTCTTACTGTTTGTTTATTCCCTCGCCTCGTTTGGTTGTGAGTACTGTTTGGGTGAGGAAGAGTGATAATGCACGAAGGGTCATTCCGTGCCATGTTTTGATTATATTTGCACGAAGGGTCATTCCATGCCATGTTTTGATTATATTTGCACGAAGGGTCATTCCGTGCCATGTTTTGGTTATATTTGCACGAAGGAAGGATCATTCCGTGCCATGATATGAGAGTTACGTGAGGGAAAGCACGAAGGGTGATGCCATGCACTTTATTTGATTGCTTTGGTGAGAATGAGAGTAAAAGCACGAAGGTTGATGCCATGCAACTGTTGATTGTCCTGCTCTCATTAATTATTGTTATTGCCTTGTTTTTTATTTAAATTGTTGACTTTATCTCCGGGCTGTACCTCCCCATAGTATGTTTCCCTCCCTCTTAACTGTTAAACTTCTGTATTCTTTCCTTGTACTGCATATATATATACATTGAACTGCACAGGTTGATTTTGTAGTCCTGTCTAGCCTCGTCACTACTTCGTCGGGGTTAGGCCAGGCACTTACCAGCACATGGGGTCGGTTGTGCTGATGCTACACTTCTGTGCTCTTTTGCACGGATCACGGTACCGGAGCAGCTTTTGGACCACAACTGTAGGATATCGATCGGGAGTTGACTTCAGTCCAGGGACTTACGAGGTAGCCTAGCTGGCGTTCGCAGGCCGGAGTCCCTTTCTATGTTTCAGTTTGTTTCCATTGTACCGAGACAGACATTTATGTATTTTCATTCGGACTTGTTTGTAGCACTCTTTAGTAGTTCGTGAGATAGCGACTCCAGTCTTGGGTAGTGAAATATTAGACTTTCGCATTTATTTAAAGACTCGTTATTTTATTATTGTTATGTTTTTATCCAAAAATGTTTAAATGTTTGGCTTGCCTAGCTCCAACAGTAGGCGCCATCACGACTCCCGATGGTGAAAAATTCGGGTCGTGACAAAGTTGGTATCAGAGCTCTAGGTTACATAGGTCTCGCTACTCACGGACAAACTTGGTAGAGTCTGAGGGATCGGTACGGAGACGTCTGTATTTATCCCCAGAGGCTATAGAGTTAGGAAAAGTTTCACTTTCGTTCTTTCTGGTCATGCAATTCTGTTTCTCAAATACTGATTGTCTTTCTATTCTGTTCTTTCGCAGATGGCGAGAACACGTGCTTCCTCTTCTACCGCACAGCAGCCCGAGCCCCCAACAGCAGCTCCTGCGAGGGGCAGAGGCCGAGGCCGTGCCAGAGGCCGAGGCCGGAGCAGAGCTCAGCCCCGAGCAGCAGTCCCAGAGGTGGAGCCTCATGTTGATTATGAGGAGGAGGCTCCAGCCCCAGCAGCTCCGGTGGGCCCAGCTCAGGTCCCAGAGGGGTTCATAGCCACCCCAGTTCTTCAGGACGCTCTGGTCAGATTGGTAGGCTTGTGGAGAGCGTCACTAGAGCGGGTTTGCTTCCAGTAGCACCAGCCACTTCTCAGGCTGGAGGAGGGGTTCAGACTCCTGCTACACGTACTCCGGAGCAGGTAGCTCCCCAGGCTCAGGTTTCAGTTGTTCAGCCAGCTGTGGCAGTTCAGCCGGGTATTGTGACTCAGACCGGCGATGGAGCGGCTATGTCTTTGGATGCTTTGTGGAGACTTGATAGGTTCTCCAAGCTCTTCACCACCAGATTCAGCGGTGCTTCTTCAAAAGATCCACAGGATTTCTTATTCAGCTGCCATGAGATCCTTAGGACTATGGGTATTGTGGAGACCAATGGGGTCGACTTCGCCACCTTTCGGCTTGCAGGATCTGCCAAGACTTGGCAGAGGGACTATTGTTTATCTAGACCAGCAGGGTCGCCAGCATTGACATGGGATTAGTTCGCAGAGTTGTTTTTGGAGAAGTTTCTCCCAGTTACTCAGCGAGAGGCTCTCCGCAGGCAGTTCGAGCGCCTCCAACAGGGCACTATGACAGTCACACAGTATGAGACTCGATTCACTGATTTGGCACGCCATGTTATTGTTATACTCCCCACAGAGCGAGAGAGGGTACGGAGGTTTATTGATGGATTGATTCAGCCGATCTATCTCCAGATGGCTATGGGAGCTGGTAGTGAGATTTCTTTTCAGGAGGCGGCCAATGCGGCCCGTAGGGTGGAGATGGCTCTTGCACGAGGAGGTGGTCAGGTGCCGGATAAGAGGCCTCGTTATTCTGGTAGGTTCAGTGGTACCTCGTCTGGAGGTAGGGATTCATATGGTAGAGGCCATCCACCGAGACCCTTTCAGTCAGCACTCCAGGTTTCTCATGGTACTCCAGGCGATGGCGGTTCTCAGCAGCATTACTCTGATCAGCAGCCCATCAGTGCACCGCCACTTCAGAGTTTCCGGGGAGGACATTCAGGTCGACAGGGCCAGCAGCCTCAGCAACCGAGAGCTTGTTATGGTTGTGGTGACCCGAGCCACATTGTCAGATTTTGCCCTCGAGCCTCGGGTAGCTCTCAGCAGCAGGGTCCTCGCCCCATGATTCAGGCACCAGGTGATACACAGCTTGCCCAGCCAGCTAAAGGCGGGAGTAGGGATCATAGAGGTGGAGGTAGAGACCGTAGAGGCGGAGCTCGGACCGGCAGAGGTAGGGGTCAGCCAGTGGCAGATCGTCCCAGAGACATAGTTCAGGGTGGTGGGGCCCAGCCCCGGTGTTATGCTTTGCCAGCCAGACCAGAGGCTGAGTCTTCAGATGCTGTTATTACAGGTACTATTCTGGTCTGTGATAGGGGTGCTTCAGTACTATTTGACCCTGGGTCTACAAATTCCTATGTGTCGTCTTATTTTGCACCCTACCTGGCTATGCCTAATGATGCTTTGGGTATCCCTGTTTATGTATCTACACCGGTGGGTGATTCTATAGTGGTCGACCGAGTTCATCATTCCTGTGTGGTAGTGTTTGAGGGTCTTGAGACCCGTGTTGATTTATTGCTTTTAGACATGGTAGATTTCGACGTTATATTAGGGATGGATTGGTTGTCCCCGTATCATGCTATCTTGGATTGTCCCGCCAAGACCGTAACCTTGGCTTTGCCAGATTTGCCCCTATTAGAGTGGAGAGGGACCCCAGGTCATGCCACCCGCAGTGTTATTTTATATGTGAAGGCTCGACGCATGGTCGAGAAGGGGTGTTTAGCTTATCTGGCGTATGTTCGCGATTCCAGCACAGAGGTTCCTTCTATTGACTCTGTTCCTATTGTTCGGGAGTTCCCCGAGGTTTTCCCTTCAGACCTGCCGGGTATGCCGCCCGACAGGGATATTGATTTCTGTATTGATCTGGCCCCAGACACGCAGCCCATTTCTATTCCGCCGTATCGCATGGCCCCGCCAGAGTTGAAGGAGTTAAAGGACCAGTTGCAAGATTTGCTAGAGAAGGGTTTCATCAGGCCTAGTGTTTCTCCTTGGGGTGCGCCGGTGTTATTTGTGAAGAAAAAGGACGGGTCGATGAGGATGTGCATCGATTACCGGCAATTGAATAAAGTGACGATCAAGAATAAGTATCCGTTGCCGAGGATTGATGATTTGTTCGACCAACTTCAGGGTGCGAGGGTGTTTTCAAAGATAGACTTGAGGTCTGGCTACCACCAGTTGAGGATTAGGGCATCCGATGTCCCTAAGACAGCATTCCGTACTCGGTATGAGCATTATGAGTTTTTGGTCATGTCATTTGGGTTGACCAACGCCCCAGCGGCATTCATGGAGTTGATGAACCGGGTATTCAGGCCGTACTTGGACCTGTTCGTGATAGTCTTTATTGATGATATTCTGGTATACTCCCGCAGTCAGGAGGAGCACGAGCATCACCTCAGAGTGGTCCTTCGGACTCTGAAGGATAGTCAGTTATCGCTAAGTTCTCGAAGTGCGAGTTCTGGTTGAGTTCGGTTGCATTCCTGGGTCACGTCGTATCAGCAGAGGGTATTCAGGTGGACCCGAAGAAGATTGAGGCAGTCAAGAACTGTCCTCGACCAGCATCAGCTACTGAGATTCAGANACCGGAGCAGCTTTTGGACCACTGCAGTAGGATATTGATCGGGAGCTGACTTCAGTCCAGGGACTTACGAGGTAGCCTAGCTGGCGTTCGCAGGCTGGAGTCCCTTTCTATGTTTTCAGTTTATTTTCATTGTACCGAGACAGACATTTAGGCAACTTCTATTCAGACTTGTTTGTAGCACTCTTTAGTAGTTCGTGAGATAGCGACTCCAGTCTTGGGTAGAGAAATATTAAACTTCCGCATTTTGGGATTTTCAGATATTTATGTTTTAAAAGACTTCCGCATTTATTTAAAGACTCGTTGTTTTATTATTGTTGTGCTGTTATCCAAAAATGTTTAAATGTCTAGCTTGCCTAGCTCCGTTAGTAGGCGCCATCACGACTCCCGATGGTGGGAAATCCGGGTCGTGACAAGTTGGTATCAGAGCTCTAGGTTACATAGGTCGCTACTCACGGACAAACTTGGTAGAGTCTGAGGGATCGGTACGGAGACGTCTGTATTTATCCCCAGAGGCTACGGAGTTAGGAAAAATTTCGCTTTTGTTCTTTCCTATCGTGCGATTCTGTTTCTCAAATACTGATTGTCTTTCTACTCTGTTCTTTCGCAGATGGCGAGAACACGTGCTTCCTCTTCTACTGCGCAGCAGCCCGAGCCCCCAGCCGCAGCTCCTGCGAGGGGCAGAGGCCGAGGCCGTGCCAGAGGCCGAGGCCGGGGTAGAACTCAGCCTCGAGCAGCAGTCCCAGAGGTGGAGCCTCATGTTGATTATGATGAGGAGGCTCCAGCCCCAGCAGCTCCGGTGGGCCCAGCTCAGGTCCCAGAGGGGTTCATAGCCACCCCAGTTCTTCAGGACGCTCTGGTCAGATTGGTAGGCTTTGTGGAGAGCGTCACTAGAGCGGGTTTGCTTCCAGTAGCACCAGCCACTTCTCAGGCTGGAGGAGGGGTTCAGACTACTGCTACACGTACTCCGGAGCAGGTAGCTCCCCAGGCTCAGGTTCCAGTGGTTCAGCCAGCTGTGGCAGTTCAGCCGGGTATTGTGACTCAGACCGGCGATGGAGCGGCTATGTCTTCGGATGCTTTGTGGAGACTTGATAGGTTCTCCAAGCTCTTCACCACCACATTCAGCGGTACTTCTTCAGAGGATCCACAAGACTTCTTATTTAGCTGCTATGAGATCCTTAGGACTATGGGTATTGTGGAGACCAATGGGGTCGATTTCGCCACTTTTCGGCTTGCAGGATCCGCCAAGACTTGGTGGAGGGACTATTGTTTATCCAGACCAGCAGGGTCGCCAGCATTGACATGGGATCAGTTTGCAGAGTTGTTTTTGGAGAAGTTTCTCCCAGTTACTCAGCGAGAGGCTCTTCGCAGGCAGTTCGAGCGTCTCCAGCAGGGCTCTATGACAGTCACACAGTATGAGACTCGGTTCATTGATCTAGCACGCCATGCTATTGTTATACTCCCCACCGAGAGAGAGAGGGTGCGGAGGTTTATTGATGGGTTGATTCAGTCGATCCGTCTCCAGATGGCTATGGGAGCTGGTAGTGAGATTTCTTTTCAGGAGGCGGCCAATGCGGCCCGTAGAGTGGAGATGGCTCTTGCACGAGGAGGTGGTCAGGTGTCGGATAAGAGGCCTCGTCATTCTGGTAGGTTCAGTGGTACCTCGTCTGGGGTAGGGATTCTTATGGTAGAGGCCATTCACCGAGACCCTTTCAGTCAGCACTCCAGGTTTCTCATGGTACTTCAGGCGGTGGTGGTTCTCAGTAGCATTTTTCTGATCAGCAGCCCATCAGCGCACCACCACTTCAGAGTTTCCGGGGAGGATATTCAGGTCGACAGGGCCAGCAGTCTCAGCAGCCGAGAGCTTGTTATGGTTGTGGTGACCCGAGTCACATTGTCAGATTTTTCCCTCGAGCCTCGGGTAGCTCTCAGCAGCAGGGTCCTCACCCCATGATTCAGGCACCAGGTGATACACAGCTTGCCCAGCCAGCTAGAGGCGAGGGTAGGGATCATAGAGGTGGAGGTAGAGACCATAGAGGTGGAGCTCGGACCGGCAAAGGTAGGGGTCAGCCAGTAGCAGATCGTCCCAGAGACATGGTTCGGGGAGGTGGGGCCCAGCCCCGGTGTTATTCTTTGCCAGCCAGGCCAGAGGCTGAGTCTTCAGATGCTGTTATTACAGGTACTATTCTGGTCTGTGATAGGGATGCCTCAGTGCTTTTGACCCTGGGTCTACGTATTCATATGTGTCGTCCTATTTTGCACCCTACCTGGTTATGCCTAGTGATGCTTTGGGTATTCCTGTTTATGTATCTACACCGGTGGGTGATTCTATAGTGGTCGACCGAGTTCATCATTCCTGTGTGGTAGTGTTCGAGGGTCTTGAGACCCGTGTTGATTTATTGCTTTTAGACATGGTAGATTTTGACGTTATATTAGGGATGGATTGGTTGTCCCCGTATCATGCTATCTTGGATTGTCACGCCAAGATCGTGACCTCGGCTTTGCCAGATTTGCCCCGATTGGAGTGTTATACCCCATTTTAGCAGGGATCAAATTAGAGTATAACATATTGGTAATTCTGAGGTTTAATAAATTAAAAGAGAGTCGCCACCTAATTATTTTAATGGTGAATTAGGACACCGATTTTAACTGAATAGAGCTTAAAATTAACTTTGTTTTATGGTCTGCTTAACCTTAAAAATTCTAGGTAAGGGTTCTAATTAATCTTATAGGGAAGGTTGTTAAAGCACCCTATATGATCCGTTAGTACGGTTAACCAACCAAACTTAGGTTAATTATATAAAGAAAATCCAGTTTTGAAAATAGGCTCGATGTTATGCCCGCCATAAGTTTTAAAATTATACAATATAGCAAAATAGAATTTTTGATAGAAGATGACATTTAATATTGGCCAATTTCTATTAAAAAAACGTTTAAAACCTCAAAGAATCCTTTAATAAATCCAATAACTAAAAAATCGTTCTTCAAAAAGGTTAAGTCTTAGAAAAAAGTCTTCATGTGTACTTTTAGAAAACTACTCAACTGGAAAACATCTTATTTTTATAAGTCTAATTCAACGTCATTATAAAAGGTTTGATGAAAAGTTTTGAAAGCGTCATTTGAAAAAGAAAAATTAAATTGTTATATCCAAAGGCTATATTTTACGTGATTATGGTAGTAGCAATCCATAGTAAAAAAAATAAAGATTCTACACAACAAAACACACCATGCTAGTAAAAAACAATTTAACATATAATCTCACAAGTTGGAGATAAATTAAAATCACACAAGTAAAGTAAATAGCATGAATGCTAAAGAGAAGGAAATAAAGACGTCATAGGCATCCCAAGCGTTTAGCTTGTTTTCTCGCTATCCGGTGCTCTAAGAAAGTTGAGATGTGATGACTCCATGCTCGTGAATGGGAGTCTTACATTAAGACTCATATTGCTCCAAGTGCATATGCAAAGAGAAAGAGAAATAAAGAAATCATCTTTAACAACAATAGCATATAAAGGCAATAAAACTATTATCACTTCTTTTGATTCATAAAAGGACCTTAGTAGTAAATAAGTCCATACTTAGTAGTAAATAAATCCATATTTACTTTCTTGCCTATATTACCGATGACGGTCAGCTTTTAGTAGATAAGTCAGTTGTCATCTATACTAGGAGGCCAAATTAAGGTCGATAAACAAACCAACTTTCACAGAGCAAACATCTATTTGTTCTTTATTAATGGGTGCAACTTTTAGATATTTTATAACTTTACTAATAATACTTTCTCTAGCAGCCAAATTCAGAAAGTAATACTTCTTAGGTTTTAGAAAAATTAAGACTTTTACAGCACACAATATTTCTCATAGCCCAATAACATAATCCAGCATAATATTGTGAAGAAATCTTAATTCGTGTCTACTAGTTCACAAATAACATAAAACAATGCGTTTAAAAATACGTTAAAAGCAAGCATGATAAATACTTATTTTATAGTTTATAGCCAAAGATCAGAAAAGAAAACTAACACTTATTTTACTAAATAATTCAAATATTATTTAGAGCAGATAAATGGAAAAGGGAGATCACTGACCTTTTTGCGGGCAGCGAACTGAGGCGGGTCTTAATGCACTATCGAACTTCAATCTAGACTTTACTCCTCCCTCTCGAACAAAAGCAGACTATACTAAAATAAATAAAGCATAACCAAATTTCTGCTATGGCAAATACTAAATAGCAACAGTAGAAGTGTTGAAGTTAAAGCTTTTCTTTAGGAGATAGCTAATAGGAAAAGAATAAAAAATTTTAGAGAGGAGAAGATGGCCACCAGCCGTCCCCCTAAAATAGCTTTCAATACAAGTATTTATAGAGGAAAAATTAAAATAGGGTCCCTCTCGTGAGAATTGAAATTTGAATGGCTAAAAGAGCCGTTCTGATGACCCCCGGTGGTCAGAAATGGTGGCAGGCAAGAGTTAAGAAAATAAATGGAGGTGCACTCTCCGTCTATTGAGAAAGAGAGAAAGATCATAAAGGAGGAAAGAGAAAGTTGAAAAAATGGCAATACGTGTGAGAGAGAAATTTTTGGAAAAAGGGAAAAGAGATCTCTTGTTGAGAAAGGGAAAGATTTTTGTCATGTAAAGTAGATTGGAAAATTTGACCATAGTTAATTGTTATGAAGGATTTGAAATTTAAACCACAAAGGACAAAAATCTTGAAAGGAAAAGATCTTGAAAAGTGAGGAGACATGGTGGGGTCTTGGTTGAAGAGAGATGTTAAAAGAATAGATTTGCACCAAAATGGTGCAACCAAATTTGTACGGTAATGGAGAAGATTTTGGCATTTGGTCAAAAAGAAGAAGAAGAGCGTTGTTAGTATCTGTAAGAGGGTTTGTGAGATAATATTCTTTATTATTTAAGGAGCAAAGGGGGGCCATTGGATCATCAAGATCGGATGGCTAAGAATAAAGATCCGGAGTGTTCTATGTGATGGGCTAGGCAGGTTTGGGCTTATTTGAGAGTTTTAAAATTGCTTGGGTCATTTTTTATTGACTGATTTGTTTGGTTATGGACTTGATTTTGGATTAGATTAAACAATCAGATTTTGACCTTACTTGGGCTATCGAAAGGGCCGAATCTCATTCTTCTTTATCTTTCTTTGGGCTTCTAATTTTTATAAAATATTCTAATAATTATATTATACAATATTACGTAATGTGAATATATAAAAATAGTCTTTACACTAATTGATATGTATAGAACTATAATGTTCTTGGAACAAATATTTATAAATCGTAGTATTAAAGAAACATTATTATTTAATCAAATAAAGGAAAACGATATGCTTTTCGCAAATGGCGATAAGAATGAAAATAAAAGCAACAACAACAACAACAACAA
>NW_017675228.1:18221-22338 GCF_001879085.1 Nicotiana attenuata | reverse complement strand
AGCTTTCAGAAGCTCAAGACAGCTCTGACTACGACACCGATATTGGTTTTGCCCACAGGCTCAGGGCCTTATACAGTTTATTGTGATGCTTCCCGTATTGGACTTGGTGCAGTATTGATGCAGGATGGCAGAGTCATTGCTTATGCTTCGAGGCAGTTGAAGACCCACGAGAAGAATTATCCGGTTCATGATTTAGAGTTGGCAGCCATTGTTCATGCTTTGAAGATTTGGAGGCATTACCTATATGGTGTGACGTGTGAGGTGTACAGTGATCACAAGAGTCTTCAGTACTTGTTCAAGCAGAAGGAGTTGAACTGAGACAGAGGAGGTGGTTGGAGTTGCTAAAGTATTATGATGTTACTATCTTATACCACCCGGGTAAGGCCAATGTGGTGGCCGACGCATTGAGTAGGAAGTCCGCCAGTATGGGTAGTCTTGCTTATATTTCGGTCAGCCAGAGACCGCTTGCTTTGGATATTCAGGCCTTGGCCAATCGATTTGTGAGGTTGGATATTTCTGAGCCTAGCAGAGTATTAGCTTGTACGGTCGCTCGTTCTTCATTATTGGAGCGCATCCGTGATCGGCAGTTTGATGATCCCCATTTGTGTGTCCTGAGAGACACGGTGCAGCGTGGAGGTGCCACGAAGGTGACCTTAGATGATGATGGTGTTTTGAGGTTGCAGGGGCGAGTTTGTGTGCCCAATGTCGACGGGATTCGAGAGTTGATCTTAGCGGAGGCCCATAGTTCTCGGTATTCTATTCACCCGGGCGCCGCGAAGATGTATCAGGACTTGTGATAGCATAATTGGTGGCGCAGGATGAAGAAGGATATTGTTGCATATGTGGCTCGATGTTTGAACTGTCAGCAGGTTAAGTATGAGCATCAGAGGCCTGGTGGTTTGTTTCAGAGGATTGAGCTCCCCGAGTGGAAGTGGGAGAGGATTACCATGGATTTCGTTACAGGACTCCCGATGACTCGGAAGAAGTTTGATGCTATTTGGGTCATTGTTGATAGGCTGACCAAGTCAGCGCATTTTATTCCTGTTGCAGCCACTTATTCATCGGAGAGGTTAGCCGAGATCTACATCCGATAGATTGTTCGCCTTCATGGTGTGCCCGTGTCTATCATTTCGGATCGGGGTACGCAGTTTACCTCGCACTTCTGGAGAGCAGTTCAGCAGGAGTTGGGCACACAGGTTCAGTTGAGCACAGCGTTCCATCCTCAGATGGACGACCAGTCCGAGAGGACTATTCAGATATTGGAGGATATGCTCCGAGCCTGTGTCATTGATTTTGGAGGCTCGTGGGACCAATTCTTGCCTTTAGCGGAGTTTGCCTACAACAACAGCTACCAGTCCAGCATTCAGATGGCTCCTTATGAGGCGTTGTATGGTACGCGATGTCGGTCTCCGGTTGGGTGGTTTGAGCCGGGAGAGGCTCGGTTATTGGGTACAGATTTAGTTCAGGAGGCCTTAGATAAGTTCAAGATCATTCATGAGAGGCTTCGTTCAGCTCAGTCTAGGCAGAAGAGTTATGCAGACCGTAAGGTTCGAGATGTAGCTTTCATGGTTGGTAAGCGGGTATTGCTCCGAGTGTCGCCTATGAAGGGCGTGATGAGATTTGGGAAGAAGGACAAGCTTAGCCCTAGGTACATTAGCCCGTTTGAGACTCTTGATCGAGTGGGTGAGGTGGCTTATAGACTTGCGTTGCCACCTAGCTTATCAGTCGTGCACCCAGTTTTCCATGTATCTATGCTTCGTAGGTATAACGGCGATCCTACCCATGTGTTAGACTTCAGTACTGTCCAGTTGGACAAGGACTTATCATATGAGGGGGAGCCGGCAGCCATTCTAGACCGGCAGGTTCGTCAGTTGAGGTCTAAGAGTTTTCCTTCTGTTCGTGTTCAGTGGAGAGGTCAGCATCCTGAGGCATCGACCTGGGAGTCAGAGTCTGATATGCCGAGCCGTTATCCCCACCTTTTTCCCGACTCAGGTACTTCTTTCTCTTGTCCGTTCGAGGACGAACAGTTGTTTTAGAGGTGGAGAATGTGACGACCCAAAGGGTCATCACCTGTATTCCTACTCACTCCGTATTTCTGAGGCCGTGAAAACCTCACTTGGGGGTTGCCTCGAATTTGTGTGCGCAGTCCGGGCGCGTAACCGGAACGTTTAGATATGAATTTGTGAGAAAGATAATAAAAATTTTGATGTTTTAATTGATTAAGTTTGACTTCGGTCAACGCTTTGCGCAAACGGAACCAGACTCGTGATTCAACAGTCCCGAAGGGTCCGTAAGAAAATATGAGACTTGGGGGTGTGCCCGGAATCAAATTCCGAGGTCCCGAGTCCGAGGAATGAATTTTTTCGTGAAATTGTTTTTTGAAAATAATTAAAGAATTGGAAAGTGTTATTTGTTTAGAAAACTGTGCTGTTGGGCTCGTATTTTGGTTCCGACGCCCGGCACAAGTCTTAAATATGAGTTAAGCTATTGCTGTGAAGTTTGGTTAGATTTGGACGTCATTTGACGTGTTTTGAGCTAGAAGCAGTAAATTTGATGTTTCATGGAAACTGGAAGGAAATCATGGGTCTTGAGGCCTAATTCGATGTTGTTTTGGCGATTTGATCGCACGGATGAGTCCGTAGGATGTTTTTGGAGTTATGTGTATGTTTGGTTTGGAGCCCCGAGGGCTCGGGTGAGTTTTGAGTGGGTCCCGGGAGGGTCTTAGACTAAGGTATCAGAAACTTGCAGGTCCAGGTGTTGCAGGCCCCCAGCGCGGCCGCGGTGCATTTCTGCGCGGTCCGCATGGCTAGGTTCAGAGGGCCAGTGAATTCTAGGTCGACCAGCATGGCCGTGCACCAAATCAGTGCGGTCCGCGCTGGGAGATTCAGCGAGTGGGTCTTGGGTCCATCCAACCAGCGCGACCGCGCACCAAATCAGTGCGGTCCGCTCTGGGTAGGTTCAGAGAGTCATTTTTTTTTCTTCCCTTCCTCGGCGCGACCGCGGGGCATTTTTGTGCGGTCCGCGCCGGGTCTCCAGTTCAGTATATAAAGTCGGGATTTTCAGTCATTTTTCACTTTTTCAAATCCCAAAACATAAGAGGCGATTTTCCAAACGATTCTACTTCTTCAAAACGATTGGTAAGTGATTTCTAACTTATTTTCTTTACTCCTTAACATCTTTAAACATAATTTCAACTTCAAAACAAAGATTTTTAATGGGGGAATTTGGGAATTTAGGGTAGAACTAGGGTTCCTAAATTTGGGGGTTTTGGACCTCAATTTGAGGTCCGATTCCAAAATAACTTATATATTTGAGTTCATGGGGGAATGGGTAGTCGGGTTTTGGTTCGAACCTCGGGTTTTGACCACGTGGGCCCGGGGGCATTTTGGGAATATTTGAACAAACTTTGGGAAATTTCATTTCCATGCATTCAAATTGATTCAAGTAGCATTTGATAATACATTCAAGTAAATTGTGATTAGATTCGAGCGGTTTGGTGGTGGATTCGAGGGGTGAAGCTATCTAGAGGATTGAGTTGACTTTGGAGCATTCGAGGTAAGTGTTTGATCTAACTTTGGCTTGAAGGAATAGGATTAGAGTGTTATTATTTGCTAATTATGAAATGATCGAGTACTATGTATAGGCATGGTGACGAGTATCTATACACCGGTGTCTAGCATGACCGTGGGTCCTTGTATGTACTTATCCTGATATTGTTATGACTCCTCCATGTTAATTGATGAATTTTATGCAAAGTGAAGAGTATGAGAACTAGATATGAATTGCAACTCCTTTGGAGCGTTGGCTCGAACGATAAAAAGACTATTGAGTAAGAAATGAAAGAAATAGAAAGTGAAGTGATTAATCCTTTGCCGGGATGGTTTGAGTATATTGATTATCTCCCTTGCCGGGATTTAGCTGTTAATTGTGTAATTCCCTTGCCGGGACATTTCTTATTGTTTGTTTATTCCCTCGCCTCGTTTGGTTGTGAGTACTGTTTGGGTGAGGAAGAGTGATAATGCACGAAGGGTCATTCCGTGCCATGTTTTGATTATATTTGCACGAAGGGTCATTCCGTGCCATGTTTTGATTATATTTGCACGAAGGGTCATTCCGT
>NW_017675228.1:9530-15755 GCF_001879085.1 Nicotiana attenuata | reverse complement strand
CCAGTATCATGGACCCGTCAAAAGAGGTAGACTTGGTGGATGTCAAAGCAATGAGGGAAGAGATGTATAGGTTGAGGCAGCAGATGGCCGAGATGCATCAAGCCTGGGCTAAGGGTCAGCCGGCGCCAGTTTATCCCGTCAATCCAGCATATAATTCCCACCTTTGGCTCAGTCCCAGGAGCCTCCTACCATGAATTCATCTCCAACTTTCCCGTTCTACCAACAGAGTTATGGCACTACCTCATATCCTCCCCAAGCTCCACCATCCAAACAAAACCCTCCTCCACCAATTACCCCTGTCTTTGTGGCGCCTCCACCTGCCACACTGCAAAGATCTTCCAGTGAGCCACTGTTTCAAGCTCACGACAGTCAGTACTATCCTCCCGAGCCTACCTTTAAAGCTCCCGAGCCATATTCTTACGCTCCTCACTTGAACTACCGGTGGAAACTGAAACGCCGCTTAAAAACCCAGAGCAGGAAGAGATGATTCGAAAAGTAAAAAGCCTGGAGCAATCCTTCAGGAACATGAAAGGGTTGGGAGGTCAAGTGAGTGTGGCCTACAAGGATTTGTGCTTGTTTCCCAATGTCCAGTTACCTGCGGGATTCAAGTTACCCAAGTTTGATATGTATGACGGACACGGTGATCCAGTGGCACATCTAAGGGGATTCTGCAGCAAAATGAGAGGAGCTGGGGGAAGGGACGAGTTATTAATGGCATACTTCAGTCAAAGTCTAAGTGGTGCGGCCTTGGAATGGTACACTCGACAGGATCATGCTCGATGGTACACTTGGGATGATTTGGCCCAGGCGTTTGCATGCCACTTTCAGTATAATCTCGAAATTGTCCCAGACCGTCTATCGCTGACAAAAATTGAGAAAAAGCCCGGGGAAACCTTCAGAGAGTACGGCTTCCGGTGGAGAGAACAAGCGGCAAGAGTCGATCCTCCAATGAAAGAAAGCGAGATGGTTGATTACTTCCTACAGGCTTTGGAGCCCACCTACTATGGTCACTTGGTGTCGGCAGTGGGAAAATCTTTCAACGAAGTAGTGAAAATGGGAAGTTTGGTGGAGGAGGGGCTTAAATCCAACAAAATCATGAGCTATTCCACGATCAAGGCAACTACCCAGGCTATCCAGAGCGGCACTGGAGGGGTAGTGGGAAAGAAAAGGAAAGAAGATGTGGCAGTAGTTGAATCAAGAGCTTGGTCCAGGGGCCCAACACCATATTACAACCAACCTCGACCCCATCACACTCCATATAGCCCACCACAACACTATCCCCACTTCTCTGTCCACCATGCCCAAACATACCCCCAACATCCTACCCATGCGCAATGGCGCGCACCCACCGCACAAAATGCTCACCCAACGCAAAACACCTACCCACCCCCAAGAGCCTACAAGAATCCCCCTAGAGCAGGTTTGCGGGCCAGCCAAAATTTTAAGCAAGAGAGGGCACAGAAGCAGGAAACTTTCACCCCCTTGGGAGAGTCATATGCAAACTTGTTTGAGAAGCTAAAGCAATATAACCTGATTGCACCCATTCCTCTGAATCATGTGGACAAGCGTGCAAGAGGCTTTGACCCTTCTATGTGAATACCATTCCAATGTCCAGGGGCACGATGTCGAAAGTTGCCGGGATTTGAAAAGAGAGATAGAAATAATGATTCAGGAAGGGATAATTGCGGTCCAGGACAGTGCCACCCAGAACATTGCACAGAAGCCTTTACCTGCACATGATGATGCACATTTTGTGGGGAAGATCCATGGTGACAGGGAGTATGAGAACCCTCTCGGAAACTTGTTGAATGAAGTCAATAATATTGAAATTGGTGAAGGTTCCAGCAACATTGATGCAAAACTCAGTGGTTAAGATGTCATGCTTGGTAATTGGGAAGACGCTCCATTTCTTGGTCAGCCGGAGTGGAGTTTTGGTGGTTTATTTTTTTGTCATTTCTGTTGTCCGGGTTATTTCAGGGTTGTAATCCGGATATTGTCTTGTGACTCAAACCCTTCTATCTTTTCACTTTGCCGTGTTTGTTTAGGCGTAATAGCTTGTTTAGTGCTGTCTAGGTTTGCTTGTTCTGTTGTTTAAACCCTTTCACCGTCAGTCTAATGCAATTCTCTGTTTCCTGCCATTTCTAGTCATTTTGTTTAGTTTTCTTCTCCTTTACAATTCTTTTCATGCTGGTTCTGGTGACATGACATGCACGCATAATTCTCAGCCTAGTTTTAAAAGTCAGTTTAGTAAAGAAGCAATAAAACAATGTTGAAGAGGTAAGGACAGTCGAGGGATTTTGAAATCACTTCGAGCCCAAATTGTGTGAAACTGGGTCAGACGGAACATAAAGAAATACTGTTGAAATGCATCATGCCATACCGGTTTGAAGCCAAAGGCAAGTTTGCCCCAAGTCTACAGGGGCCGTTCGTGGTACCGAGATTGTTGTCCAATGGTGTTGGGTAATTGACAAATGTAGAAGGCAAATGTGCGGATATGGTTAGTAATTCTGGCGCAATCAAAAGATGTTACGTCTGTTTTACTCAGTTTGTTTAATTGTGTAGTTTGTACTTGGCATGTTTTGGAGATTAGAATGACGAAGGCATTTTTTTCTGCTATCCAAACACTTTATCCTTTGTTACCCCTTTGAGCCTCGGATATTTTCTTGCATACCCCTCTTTCGGAATCAATAATAATACTCGTAAGCCCGAGCGGGGAAAGAAAGTGGAGAAACAAGAGAAAACAAGAGAAAAGAAAAAGAAAAGAAAAGAAAAGAAGAAGAGAAAAGAAAAAGAAAAGAAAAGAAAAGAGAGGGAAAAGAAAAGAAATGAAAAAAAAAGAGAAAAGAAAAAGTGGAAGAAAAGGAAAGATCGCAACAACGAAGTAATTCTATGTCCTGAACTACGTTTGACTTGATCCCGAAAGGGTACGTAGGCAGCCTCTGTCTGAGGTTCAGTCACACCAAAATAAAAGTCCAAAAGTCCCAAAGAAGGAAACCGGGACAGAAGTCATGGTTGGGAGAAATCTGATTCCGAAAGTTGTAATTTTGAGTCCATGTTGAATTGTTTTGAGCCTTTGATACCTTTTCTTCCTAACCCTGTCCAAAAGCCTGCATTACGGTCCAAAGTAAGACCTTATGATCAATCTTCGAGAGATGCCGAGTCAAGCGAATAGAGGTGGACCATATAAGGGGCACACTCCGCTCCAAACAAGGGAAATGAAGAATGAGAGAGTCTTGATGATAAATGCCCTCACGGGTACCACAAAGCGATGAAAGCTGAGAGAAATCAAAAATGAGAGAGTCTTATTGGTGAAAACCTTCAAGGGCACCATAAGACGACGGTGAGATGAGAGAAAGACCCAAAATGAGAGAGGCTTGATGGTGAAAACCCTTCGGGCACTACAAGTCGAAAAAGGATTGTGATTCAAATCGGATAAGCGGAGCATTGAAGCCCAGTTTCACGGTGAAAAGGTACAACAAGAGCTGAACATCAGATTTGCTTAACAGAATAGGCTGCAGGTGCATGTCAAGGTCATCAGAGTCGGTATCCACATCCGATAGGTTTCTACGTTGTAGTTTTCTTTTTAGGAATCATCTCTTTCCATTATCCTTTACTCTGTTCCTTTCGTCTTATATACTCCCTCTTCCTGAGTCTGTTTGGTCATAACAAGTGAGAAATGACTTCAAAATCTGCCACCAGCTTTCCAATTGAACAAAACGGTATCTGGTCAGCATATCAGATCGTCATACGCCAGGAAAAAACAGCAGGCACATTGAGTTGGCAACAATTTGCACTGCTTTGGGATCCTTGTGAAATGCAAAGGCTTGGTATTTGTCAATTCATGAACAACGCAACAAATGAAGGGTTTAGGGTGAACGGATTAATGGTATGTTCGATAAAACACGAAGGGTTCGGTACATATCAGATGGATGGTGTTTGGTGAACGGATCAGAGGTATTTTCAGCGTTAATGATAACAAAGAAAGTGGTTAGCAAGGTCTCCAAGTGAGAATCAGTTATCAAGGCAAGTGAAGGAACAATAAACTTCAAGGCCGAGGCCAGTGGTTAAGTCAAGAAAGAACATCATGTACACGAAGTTGGGGCAATAGATGTGCTTTGGGATTCATATGAGACATAAGGGTTGGGGGAATGCCAGTTCATGCAATGCAACAAATAGAGGATATCGGGGCTGAACGGTGAAAAGGTATTTTATGTGATGAGGATGACACAGAAATGGGTTTAGTCCAGAAACAAGCAAGGTCTTCGAGTGGAAATCAGTCCTCTTGGGAAGCGAAAGAGCAATCTCCCTCCAAGTTCAAGGCCACAAACCAACCACCACATTTTAAACTGACAAGATTTTTCTTTGATTGAAACGGGGGCAGAAGTTTCGGAGAAACCCTCTGTAAGGAAAGGCAGCACCCAAGCAGGTATGACTGGAAATGCTCAGGGCCCTCCTAAAAATGGGACTTGGTTTAAATTTCAAAACAATCATGAGTATCATAATGTAGCATAAATGTATACCAAAGGAGCATAAGTTTGCATGTTTAAGATGGGATTCAATTAGGAGTTTTCAAGACCCTCCTGGATAACGGGACGTAATGTTAAGGTCGGTCTAGATAACAAGATATAGTGGGAGTCGTACCTTTAGTAGATATAACTTAGGTCAAAACTGTCTTTTAACTAGAAGTTGTCAGGACCCTCCTGGATAATGGGTAGTAGTTAAGACCTCTTTGATTACAACATAGCGGAAGTAATACCTTTAGAAGATATAACTTAGGAGCTGTCAGGACTTCCCTGGATAATGGGACTTAGCTCTCCAATTTTTACAATAGTTGGTAGAATAATTCAGTCTAACACTCACTCATGTGCCCAGCTATGAAACTGGGGCAGGAAATTTTCTTTGTTTGTCTTTTTGTTGCCGTCAGGCGCCCACCTGGAGAACAAGGGAATACATTTCAAGATCAGCAATCAGGCGCCCACCTGGAGAACAAGGGAATACATTGCAAGTTCAGCAGTCAGGCGCCCACCCGGAAAATAAGGGAAGTACAATTCAAATTCTATCTTTTAATTTTTAATATTTGATAATATGCTGTACCCAACCACCAAACTTGGGCAGAAAATTTTCTTTGTTTGTCTATTTTGTTGCAGTCAGGCGCCCACCTGGAGAACAAGGGAATACATTTCAAGATCAGCAGTTAGGCGCCCACCTGGAGAACAAGGGAATACATTGCAAGTTCAGCAGTCAGGTGCCCACCTGGAGATTAAGGGAAGTACAATTCAAATTCTATCTTTTAATTTTTAATATTTGATAACATGCTGTACCCAGCCATCAAACTGGGGTAGAAAATTTTCTTTGTTTGTCTATTTTGTTGCAGTCAGGCGCCCACCTGGAGAACAAGGGAATACGTTTCAAGTTCAGCAATCAGGCGCCCACCTGGAGAACAAGGGAATACATTGCAAGTTCAGCAGTCAGGCGCCCACTTGGAAAATAAGGGAAGTACAATTCAAATTTTAGCTTTCAATTTTTAACATTTGATAACATCCTGTACCCAGCCACCAAACTGGGGCAGAAAATTTTCTTTGTTTATCTTTTTGTTGCAGTCAGGAGCCCACCTGGAGAACAAGGGAATACTTTTCAAGATCAGCAATCACGAGCCCACCTGGAGAACAAGGGAAGTACAATTCAAATTTTAGCTTTCAATTTTTAATATTTGATACATGCCGTACCCAGCCACCAAACTGGGGCAGAAAATTTTCTCTGTTTGTCTATTTTGTTGCAGTCAGGCGCCCACCTGGAGAACAAGGGAATACATTGCAAGTTCAGCAGTCAGGCACCCATCTGGAGAATAAGGGAAGTACAATTCAAATTCTATCTTTTAATTTTTAATATTTGATAACATGCTGTACCCAGCCACCAAACTGGGGCAGAAAATTTTCTTTGTTTATTTTGTTGCAGTCAGGAGCCCACCTGGAGAACAAGGGAATACATTTCAAGATCAGCAGTCAGGTGCCCACCTGGAGAACAAGGGAATACATTGCAAGTTCAGCAGTCAGGCGCCCACCTGGAGAATAAGGGAGGTACAATTCAAATTTTATCTTTTAATTTTTAATATTTGATAACATGCTGTACCCAGCCATCAAACTGGGGTAGAAAATTTTCTTTGTTTGTCTATTTTGTTGCAGTCAGGCGCCCACCTGGAGAACAAGGGAATACGTTTCAAGTTCA
>NW_017675228.1:5070-6147 GCF_001879085.1 Nicotiana attenuata | reverse complement strand
GGCAGTGAGACTGCCTTGTTAAACAGTTTACAGACCTTGAAAATTCCTAAAAAGTTTTGAGCCTCCAAAATTCCCCCCAAAATATTCTATATTTTCAGATTCAAAAACTAGATCTAGATTTTGAAATCTCTCTTAGATCCTAAACTTTTGAGAAAATCAGAAAAAAGAAGAAACCGAAAATTCAAAAAGAAGTACTGTTCCATCGAAAATTCTTTCGATTGGTTTCAAGTTAGCTCTTAATTCTAGTTTCTAATTTTCTGAGGTTCAATTGCAAGTGGTCTCGAGTATTAGTCAAGCTGTGTTTGGGTATTTGCTGGTAATAATCAGTCCTGGGTTGAATTCGAGTCTGCTTGGTCCTAGATTGATCTATTTTCAGTAGCTTGTCACGATTTATTCTTCTATAAATCATCCTTGGTTTGCTGTGGTATTTTGGAGTTGAAATTGATCCACTGCTGTGATTTTGGGCTGTTATTCATTACTGTTATAGCTAACTCCTGTATCTCATCGTCTATTTCAATTCCAGGTACACAATTGTATCTCTGATGACTATGAGCTAGAAATGTGAAGAATGGAAGCATAAGTTTGATTTAGTTTACTTCCAGATCCTTGCTTATTTATGTATTATTTGGATTGTATTAATTGCTATTTCTCGAGTTTGTATGAGCTTCATGAGTCGAACATTAGTCGTATTCAATTTTACAGTCGTTTGATAGAATAATTTCATGACTAGCTATAGTTAATTTCCTGTCTGCTACCTCACGCATCTGTCTAGGAAGTGGCTCAGTAACGAGATAAATTTTCGCCTCATGCTTATATAAATTGTTTAGAATTGCTAGAATTGAATCAATTTAGGCTCAATAACAATGATAGTATGTGTTAATCCGAAATCGGAGGTTAATCATGGCTGTGTATATAAATCTAGTTCTGCTCGAATTTCATGTCATAAAGTCTATGAATCCACCAGTGTTGCATGAATCTTAGTTTGAGATATTCATTATTCACATTCAACATGACTGTATCTTAGTCACCTGTATAAGCGTTCAAACTAGAATAAGCTCGAATTGCATTGCCTATTGA
>NW_017675228.1:0-729 GCF_001879085.1 Nicotiana attenuata | reverse complement strand
CCCAACATCCTACCCATGCGCAATGGCGCGCACCCACCCCACCAAATGCTTACCCAACTCAAAACACCTACCCACCCCCAAGAGCCTACAAGAATTTCCCTGGATCAGGTTTGCGGGCCAGCCAAAATTTCAAGCAAGAGAGGGCACAGAAGCAGGAAACTTTCACCCCCTTGGGAGAGTCATATGCAGACTTATTTGAGAAACTAAAGCAATATAACTTGATTGCACCCATTCCTCCGAATCATGTGGACAAGCGTGCAAGAGGCTTTGACCCTTCTAAAAGGTGTGAATACCACTCCAATGTCCAGGGGCGCGATGTCGAAAGTTGCCGGGATTTGAAAAGAGAGATAGAAAGAATGATTCAGGAAGGGATAATTGCGGCCAAGACAGTGCCACCCAGAACATTGCACAGAAGCCTTTACCCGCACATGATGATGCACATTTTGTGGGGAAGATCCATGGTCACAGGGAGTATGAGAGCCCTCTCGGAAACTTGTTGAATGAAGTCAATAATATTGAAATTGGTGAAGGTTCCAGCAACATTGATGCAAAACTCAGTGGTTAAGATGTCATGCTTGGTAATTGGGAAGACGCTCCATTTCTTGGTCAGCCGGAGTGGAGTTTTGGTGGTTTATTTTTTGTCATTTCTGTTGTCCGGGTTATTTCGAGGGTTGTAATCCGGATATTGTCTTGTGACTCAAACCTTCTATCTTTTCACTTTGCCGTTGT
>NW_017675227.1:58649-72401 GCF_001879085.1 Nicotiana attenuata | reverse complement strand
AGTGCAAAAGTTATCCATTTTATCTTACATGAACAAAGAAAATGAGATCCACCAAGAGTCCCCACCAAGCATGATGGATGTTGCCAAGGGGAGCAAACGCAAAATTGAACGCCTTGGCTTGGAGGGAAAAGAAGATCAAGAGACAAAAGACAATGCTTCCTACTACAAGCGGGGCTTGGAAATAAGGACTCCTCCTTTGAAAAAGTAATTGTAAGGTATTTGAACTTTTTAATTAAGTTGTTGTTCTTTCATCTGATCATATAACTAATTTTAAGATGTAATTAATATGATAGTTCTAAATAACAGTCAACACATGTGTAGTTTGTACGTACACTTGTTCTTGCACCTCTTAGCATTATTTAATTTTCTCTTGGAACGTTCTAGCAATTTTAATCGATGTACAACATATTGACTTAATTTCACTTGCTCTCTTAGTTGAAGCTGAAGCCACATTTTGCTGCTGTTTTGGGATGCATTTGAAGGCATTTTGCTGCTTTATTGGATGCAGTTAAAGCCATATTATGTTGCTGCTTTCTGCCTACGGTTAAAGCTAATCTTTTGCTGCTGTGATATTAGGTTAATTTACCTATTTAATATCTGTCTATTATACTATCCCATCTCCCATATTACTCAATTAACTCGTTCTTCATGGTTTATTAACATGTCAATAATGTGTCAAAAGGCATTGTAGTTGGCATTGTAGTTTTCTCCCAATACAAATGACCAGCTAATTTTACGTATGCTGTTTGATGTTTAAGATAGTATGAATTGTGAATGATTCTTACTTATTTATCAAAAAGGAATTGTGAGTAATAGTAGTGTGGAGCACTAACCAAGGTAGCGAACTAGGTGAAGTGTCAGCATTATATGTTGCTTATTTCATTTGTTTCTGTTTCTCTTTGTCTATCTAAAGTTGTTGGATATGTTAGAACCAGCAAATTGGAGTCATAAGACTTCTGAACTTGTGAACATAGTGCTGCTTGATATCTCATTATCTGATTTTGCTTGTAGAGGTGTTCTGACTGAACCAGCAAATTGTACGGAGGCATCATTTCACACTGAAAAAGTGCTTTAGAAAAAATCAGTTGCATTCATATTACCCTAAAACTTAATTTATGATGTTATATAGGTACTGAAACTTGGTATTTTCGTGTGATTTTGCAGATGTCAGTATTTTTGTTGCACTACAAAGAAGAACAATTACAGTATGGACAAAGAATCACCTTTTGTGAATATATATACTCTCATGGATGTAAATATTATGCCACTTTCGAAGTAAAATGTATCTCTTTTTGTTGATATGTAAATAACAACATATTTATATATGTATATTTAGTATTCTCATGGATGTGAAAACTGTGTCACTTCACTAATGTCTCAACTTCTGTCCCTTCTATGCAATTTCATATCAAAACAAATTAATCACAAAATAGTAATTTCATATTCTACAGTATTGGGCCCGTGCTATGCACGGGAAGAAGCCATCTAGTATATAAACAATCATATTGTGCATAAATCAATAAATGTATCAGAATCTTAAACACAATACTTTTACAGAAAAGTAATATAGAAACATACTTGATGCGAAAGACATGATCGTAAACAAATAATTTAGGCCTTACCAAAATTAAATGGCAAACTAATTTCACTTGACCAATACATATCAAAGATGATATCAGGCCAAGACAGTATATTTTACATAAGTGACAACAAAGAGCAGTCGGAGAAGTCTCCTTTTCTTGAGATATTTAAATAAATAAAAAAGACTACGAGGCATAACTTCTTATTGGGGTACATTTTACGCTAGCAGTTCGTTTGGATTGGTTTAAAAAGTGGCTTTTCAGCAGAAATAACTTTTAAGCCAAAAAGTAGTATGCTGGAGTTGCCCAGCTAATTGTTTTTAAGAAAAAATTTATTTTAAGTACTTTTTAACTTTTCCAAACACTTAAAAAAGTTAAAAAGAGCATAAAAACTAATTTGACCAGTTTAAAAGCCAATCCAAACACTCTCTAAGTCTTGAAACAAAATGATAATTTTATTTTTTTCTCATTTTCTAGGTCATCGTCTTCAAAGATGAAATGAATGAATATGTGATGCAACATTTGAGAGAAAAATAATGGCAAATTTTTTTATGAGTGTCGAAGATGGTGAGCTAGTTGCAGTTGGTTGTAGTTGGAGAGAATTTCTTTGAGCCAAGTTTAAGAGCAAAGCCCACAGATAAAAGTCCTTTTTCTCCCGTAAGAACATTTTAAGTGTTAGAGATAATGAACTAGTTTCATTTAGTTGTAGTTCTCTCTTTCTTTCAATGTGTTGTAGTAGTGTTTTAGAATAATTGAGAGCGAGGAATTAAGATTGAGTGTGAGAAAAAATATTTGCTAATTCTCAAAAAAATTGAAGTTTTCTGTCTTGAAAATTTTGTTGGGAAAGAGCTTTTAAAATGTCATAAGAGTATTTATTTGCTTCAAATTGTTGTGGTGAGAGTACTGGAGTAGTTTTGATTTTAATCTTTTTTTGGAACTAAAGTTTCACGTGTGGTCATAATTTTTATTTAAATAGAATCATCCTACAATATAAAGTGTTTTTTATTTTAAATACGTGGTGTGTTAAAATATTAGTTGATTATTATGAAGAGTTACTTTGGGTGACCAAACACATGATTGTGGGAGGAAGCTTCAATATAATGGCATTCCTCTGAATAGTCTCTAAGTTAATCAATTAATATATTCTTGTTTTCATCACAAACGATTATTTTGAATTAGAAAAACAAACCCACAAAAAAGATTGCGAACCTTCTTCATCAAAAATCTCGACGATGGCTGGAGGTTAGTTTTCTTGTTATGCTTTCGCTATTTGTAAGAATGCGAAATACATAAACGGCCCCTTCAAGTTGTGCTCAACAGTCAGTCACACACCTAACTGACCTCATTTTCAGTTGGACACTTCAAGCCTTCAATAAAGTAGGTCAATTAAGCACCCGACCTCATCAGCCCACCTCGCGTGAAATAAGCTCTCGGATTCATGTCAGACGAACAAATGAGAAAATGCCATGTGTAATTTTAATTAAAAAATTTGACACCTATTATACAACAAAAACAAAAAAAACAATAATAATAATTCAAAAAAAGAAAGAAGAACAATAATTATGGAAAAAGCTCCTTTAATCACCATCTCTATGAATCACCACCAGCCCTTCCTCCTCGTCTCCAGTTTTCTTCACCAACTATTTTGCAGAAGAGGGGAAATTGCAAAAAAAAAAAAAAAAAAAAAAATCAAACACACCACTCACCCTTCTTCAATCGGAACTTCACTTCAATTTAGATTAATAGGCAGATCTTAAAATCCAACGTACAACACCAGTTAGATGCGAACAGAGACCAAGAACGACGACGACAACGGACTGAAAACCACGAATGGTGACGGAGATATTGGACACCGGGTGGAGTATGTCGGAGGAGCAATGTTACCGATTTTCCTCAACGATTTGCGGCAAAACGATGACCTTATCGCTGGTCTTAGGGTGGAGTTCAGTGGTGGTTTCTTGGGATTTCACCTTCTGCTATGTTAATCTCCAAATCCTTTATTGATATCTTCTCAATTTTGGGAATCCTACGTTCATTGTAACTATTTGGAGGCTTATTCTTCAACCTAGAGAGCGACAAGGTGGGTCAGTTGATAATAGCTGGCTCTAAGGTGAAGAAGAGGTGGTGCGGAAAAAACATGACCGAAATAATTCAAAACAAACCCAAGCACAAGAAATTGCAGTGATAGAATTACCAGATGAAAATCAAAATTTCACCTGTGAAATTTGTATCGAGCCAAAGTTGTTACCCAACAGAAAATTTAAGAACCAAAATTACTGTGTTCATCCATTTTGTATCGACTGCTGATTTGAAGCAAAGACGAGCAATTGAAGTGGGCGGTCAATGAAATTGTTATTAAGTAGTGGTTATTATTAATTGTTACATTATTTTCAAGATTGAAGAAGAGGGGGTGGAATAATGGCGGAAGGAAGAGGTTTGGTGAAGATGAAATATTTTGGGAAGAAAATGAAATTAATGTGTGGAAAATAAAATATAATGGACCCACATAAAATAAAATTAAATTTAAAAGAAAAAAGGAAAAAAAACATTAATTTTGAGGGTTTCACGCGCTTAGAATTAAGTATAAAGCACACACTTTGCCATGTTAGCGTGAAGGGTTCACGAGGTCGTACTTTAGTGGAGAAGAAGTGTCCAACTGAAAATAGGGTCAGTTGAGGTGTCTGGCTGACCGTTAGGACAACTTGAAGGGGCCGTTTATGTATTTTGCCTTGTAAGAATCCATATTGTATGTCATGCATGTAGTATCAGAGCCAAGTTTTTTTTTGCCTTACCATTGGTTTTGATTCTTTTTGTAGCGTTTTATAAATTTTGTTGTCTCATTGCTAATAATTTACATTTGTTATGTATAACATATGCTTGATAATTATAAATAATAATTATTTTTTGGGGGAGAGGGGAAGGTTATTATAATATTTAGAATAATTACGAGAATTGATTCTTTTAAGAGTTGGTTTCATATGATGTCGCGTGATCTGGGGTGGCTCAAGTGTGAGGTTAGTAAAACTTTGCTGATGTTATTTTGCTTAGACGATATTAAGATGCGTAAAAGAAATATAAAATTTTAATTAAGAAAGATGAAAATGCTAGACTTATTCATAGTAAGAATATTTTAGAATGTTAAATTAAACTACTCAAATTTCCGTATTACTGAATATTTTTTTACAACAAGATCCAAGATAACTTATTGCAAATATATGGCTTACATCTAATTAACTTAAATTAACCTTTGGATCCTTTTCTACTCTCAACCGAAACTCCTTTATGATTGGGGGCTTAGGGTTGATCTTAAGCACCCTTTTGTTAAGCATTTAAGTCTGCTTCCCTAAATCTAATATAGCTTGTTACTGCAATAATCTCTCCAAGTATGCAGTCAAACAATTTGTTGATGTGACAACGACACAAGGAGTGTCAACGAGAACATGATTGATTTTTACATCAATATTGTCCTCAGCAAGAATATTTTTCCATCATTGAACAAGCTTGTTGAATGAGTTTTCAATCTCGAACTTATCTTCAACCAAATTATGGAATCTCTTGCCCTTATATTCTCCCAAATGTAGAATCACATATTCATCAATTTCATCTTTGAAGACTATGACCTAGAAAATGAGAGAAAAAATAAATTTTAGTCATTTTGTTTTCAGACCTAGTGTAAAATGCACCACAACAAGAAGTTATATATCGTAGTCTTTCTTTTTAAGCATATCAAGAAAGGGAGACTTCTCCAACTGCTCTTTATTGTCACTTATGTAGAATATGTATGTTATCATTCTTGACATGTTTTGGTCAAGTGAAATCAACTTAACATTTGATTTTGATAAGGATTAAATTATTTGTTATGATAACGTCTTTCGCACAATAAAATTATTGTGTTCAAGATCCCGATACAATTATTGGTTTACAGCACAATATGATTATTTATATGTTTGCAGTTTATGTGTAATACGGTATCAAATATTTGAACTAATAATCTTTCACATCAAGTGTTTCTGTATTGCTTTTTAGTAAAAGTATTGTATATGTTTGAAGTTTATGTCTTTATATGTTTCATTCTTGACATGTATTAATCGATTTAATCAAGTATAATAATATCTCTCAAATCGAAGAAGTTTGGCAACTTGGTTCCTATTAGGCTCAGATTTTATCATTGCAAGTTTTATGAGCTTGTCCCTTCATTCCGTACTTTAGCATATTGACATTTCTTGTTAGCATAATACTTAATCATCCAAACTTTATCACCTTGCTGATTCATTCTAAAGTCCACTTACAATGCTATAATCCAAGAATAATGAGATAATTATTTCAACAAGTTAACTAATTTTGATTTAGGTAATTAAAGCAGACCTTTCTTCTCATCTGGATCCTCTTCAACCAGTTTTTGCATGATCTCGAGAGACTTATGACTAACCTCATCATTATCTTTACTAGCCCACAAGGAGAGAGGAATCTTGATGAATTTATGACGATCCGGCCAGTCGTCTCATGAGTTACCGCTCCGTTTCCCCCCATTTCTGTTTCTTCATATTTTGTTTATCCGTGTTCTGTGGTATCCGATTGGTCGGATCGAATCCGGAATAATTTTGGTAAGGTTTGAGACACTTAGTCTCTTTTAAGAAGGCTTAAGTTGGAAAAGTCAACCGAATGTTGACTTATGTGTTAGAGGGCTCGGATGTGAGTTCCGATGGTTCGGTTAGCTTCGGGAGGTGATTTGAGATTTAGGAGTGTGATCGGAATGGGTTTTGGTGGTTCGAAGAAGATTTAGACTTGAATTGGCGAAGTTGATATTTTGGCGATTTCCGGTTGGTAGGCGAGATTTTGATATAGGGGCCGGAATGGAATTCCGAGAGTTGCAGTAGCTTCGTTGTGTCATTGGGATGTGTGTGCAAAATTTCAGGTCATTTGGATGTGGTTTGGTTGAGTTTTTGATCAAAAGCAGAATTTGGAAGTTTTTAGAAACTTAGGCTTGAATCCGATGTGTTTTAGTTGATTTGATGTTGCTTGGGGTGTTTTGAAGATTGGCACAAGTTTGAATGAGGTTTTGGGGTATGTTGGTGCCTTTGATTGATGTCCCGGGGGCCTCGGGTGAGTTTCGGAGGGTTGAACGGATCATTTGAAGTTGAAGAAAGTTGCACAAATTGCAGGTTCAGCTGTTGCAGGTTTTTACTCTTCGCTTTCGCGAGTGGACCCTCGCATTCGCGGAAGGCTGGATGCTCGTGCATCGCGTTCGCGAGAAGGGAGTTGCGTTCGCGTAGAGTCTTTCGGTCAGCTGGGTCTGAGGTCGAGTTTGTTCATCGCGTTCGCGCGGGTCTTTTCTCGTTCGCATAAGAGGTTTTTGGTCAAAGTTATTTTTGTGCTTCGCGAACGTGAGGCGTTGACCGCATTCGCGAAGAAGGAATTAAGGCCTGAGCAGAAAGTTTTGAAGGGCGTCTTGTCCGCGAGGGTTGGGTTTATTTCTTCCATTTGGTCGTTTTTGGAGCTTTTTGAAGGAGATTGAAGAGGGATTCAAGGGGAATCACTCGAGGTATGATTATTGGTCTTAAAACTCGATTATTATGTGAATTCCACCTAGTAAATCATGGAAATTAAGCTAAAAACTGAAGAACTAGGGCTTGGAAATTCAGACTTTTGATTGAGGATTTGATGGACCATTTGAGGTCGGATTTCTAAGTTTTTGGTATGTATGAACTCGTGGGAAGATAAGGAATCTATTGGTGTAAAAATTATCAAATTCCGAGACATGGGCCCGGGGGTCGGGTTTTGGTAATTTCGGGATTTGTGCTAATTGTTGATTATTTTCGCTCGGGCTTCGTTCCCTTAGCCTATTTTGACGTCCTCATTCTGATTTTGGATAGATTTGACGCAAGTGGTGGCCGATTTGAGGGGCAAAGGCGTCGCGAGCTAGAGATTTGACCGGTTCGAGGTGAGTAATGATTGTAAATGATGTTCTGAGGGTTTGAAACCCCGTATTGCACATCGTAATGCTATATTGAGGTGAGGCACACGCTTGATGACGAGCGTGGGTCGTGCACTATTGGGGATCGTGACTTGGTCCGTCCCGATTGATGATTTTACTGCGTATTTGACTGAAATCTAATTGCTATCATCATTATTTGGGCTGAATGCCATATTTGGGCTTCGTGCCAACTATTTAAAACCTTCGGGGATTTTTGTTGATATTCCTCACTTGTAACGACCCGACCGGTCGTTTTTAGAATTTATGCCCCGATCCCCCATTAACTGTTTCCCCTAAGTTCATTTCTGCTATTTTGGTTTGCCGGGACGTTCGGTGTTGAGTTTTGGAGAGTTTTGGGACACTAGTCCCTAAATGAGAGCTTAAGAGTTGAAAAATGGTCCGTAATCAGAACAGTGTGAAGACGACCTCGGAATAGAAATCCGATGGTTCCGTTAGCTCCGTTAGGTGATTTCGGGGTTGGGAGCGTGTTCGGAATGTATTTTGGAAGTCCGTAGCTAATTTAAGCTTGAAATGCCGAAGTTTGGATTTTTGAAGTTTCCGGTCCGATAGTGAGTTTTTGATCCGAGGGTTGGATTTGAATTCCGGAAGTTGCTGTAGCTCCGTCATGTCATTTGGGATGTGTGTGCAAAATTTCAGGTCATTCGGACGAGGTTTGGTTAGGTTTTTGATCGAAAGCGTATTTGGTTAGAATTTGAAGTTCTTAGGCTTGAATCCTTGATTTAATCGGGTTTTCAGTGTTGTTTGAGGTGTTTTGAGGATTGGTGCAAGTTCGAATAAGGTATTAGGTGGTATTGGTGCTTTTGGTTGAGGCCCAGGGGGCCTCGGGATGATTTCGGGTGGTTAACGGGGAAATTTTTTAAGTTATTGCAGCTAGTATGTTTTCCCTTTTGCTATTTTCGCTTCTGCGGTTTGGGAACCGCAGAAGCGGAGCCGCAGAAGCGGCTTCCTCATCGCAGAAGCAATTTTTTTGGCTTCCCCTCAGAGACCGCAGAAGCGGTCATCTTTCCGCAAAAGCGGAACCGCTGGAGCGGTCATGTGTCCGCAAAAGCGGAATTTTCCCCTTTAATGAGAAACCGCAGAAGCGGTTATTTTGACGCTAAGCGGGACCGCAGAAGCGGTCCCTTGTCCGCAGAAGCGGAAATGTCTGGGCAGAAATAGGAAATTTCGAGGGTTTAATTTCATAAGTTTGAAAATCAATTTTGAGCTCGGGCAAGGGCGATTCTGAGAGGATTTTGGAGAGGAGATTATTGGGTAACATTTCTATGATCCTTTCTAATTATATTCTATCATTTAGTAGTTAAATCCACCTTTTAAATTCGAATTAAGGATCAAAAATGGAAGAATTTGGGTGAAAGTTCATTGACTAAACTATTGGGTTTTGAGGGAGCATTCGACCTTCGATTTCTGAGATTTTTATATGGTTAGACTCGTGAGAGTACGAGGTTTCTGAAAATATGAAAATTATCCAATTCCGAGATGTTGGCCTGAGGGGCGTTTTGGTCATTTTGCCTAATTTCGCGCTTTAGCTTTGAATTAAATAGTAGGATCAGTTGCTTGAGATGTTATTTACAATGTGTGATTTAATTGAATAGATTTGGGCCATTTGGAGTTGAGTACTCGTGGCAAGAACGTGGTTGCTAGTTGATTTTAGCCGGTTCGAGGTAAGTATCTTGCCTAACCTTGTGTAGGGGACTTTCCCTTAGGATTTGAGTCTTCCTTGTTGATTGTATTCCCTGTACGCGAGGCGACGAGTGCGTGCTCGGATTTATTTGTGGAAAATTGCCCTTTTAGGCTCTTAGGTACTTGTAATCACCGAATATGAAGTTGTTCTGGATACGATTGAGTTCCCTGTTATTAGTTCCACCTCTACACGACTTACTTGGAATTTATCTGCCCTTTTTGGTTATTCTTGTTGCCTAAATGACTTTTACTTATTTAACTGTAGACATTGCCCTTCTGTAGTCACATTATCATTCCTAACTGCTTGTCTTTATCTGGAAAGCATTATTTCTATCTCTCGTGTAATTAATTGGTCTTAATTGGAAAGAAGTTAGATATCCTATGTTTAGTTGATATTTTCCTTAATTGTAATTATTTGATTCATGTTAACTTCCTTGTCGTTGAACTGAGTATTATGGAATCGTTGTTTCGTATTATTTCTCCCTTGTTGAGTTGTTCTTATTGCGCTTAGTATTTCCCTGTTACGGTTATTCCTTGTGAGTTAGTTGTACCGTCTTTTGGTGAACGGAATTTCTTGAGTTGATTCTCTTGCTTTGTTCCTGTAGATATTGTCATTTGTTGTGTTGTACTTGAGATTGTGATGCACGAGGTTTCTGTCGTGCGGTTGTTGATATTGTGATGCACAAGGTTTCTGCCGTGCGGTTGTTGATATTGTGATGCACGAGGTTTCTGCCGTGCGGTTGTTGCTACTGTGATGCACGAGGATTCTGCCGTGCGGTTGTTGTTGAAGGGTTGCACGAGGTCTTTGCCGTGCTATTGTTGTTATTGATGTTTGCACATGCGGCGTAATAAGGCGGGATATGTTATATGCTTATATGTGGGTTGCGCATATGGCAGAATAAGGTGGGAATATTGTGATGCACGTGTGGCGAAATAAGGCGGTGCTTATTATGTTATTAATTGCACACATGGGGAAATAAGGTGCGCTATGTCAGGGGATGATTGTAGAGAATTGTGACGGCCTGTGGAGGCATTCCTATTTGTTTAATAATGTGATTGTGGGTTGCTTACCGGTATGAGCTTTATCGTTTGGAAGTTGTGGGGAAACATCGCACGTGCGGTCCGTTCTCCTTTTCATGTTTACTAGTTGGTAGAATTTTGTTAGAAACATTTGCACAAGCATACACGTAGCTGAACACCCCTATTAGAGGTGAATTCCTCCTGATTTTGCTAAGGGTGGAGGTACGCCCTCGTTTATCCATTATATTTGTGAGAGTGGCCCTAGTTAGCCAGTTAGTTGTCGGTATGACCATGAGATTGATGGGGCATAGGATGCCAATGTTAGATTTCAGATGCTGGGTCTTCGCGAGTTGTGGTTTGTCCGAGACTGGGTGAAATTGTGGGAAGAGTTGAATAAGACCTTGTGGAAATCATTGTTGGATAGGGGTTATTGACTTGTTTTCCCCTTGCTCTGTTGTGACCTTAGGATTTGGATTGTGATTTTGCCGTCATTTGTATCATCATTTATTGTATTATCGTTGTTACTTGTTGTATTCTCCCTTATTGTGAATTGTAGCACTTTTTAGATAATTATATGTCGTTTCCATTATTTCTATGATTATACTGTTTATTGACCGGTAGGTGCCTTGACTGTTCCTCGTCACTACTCCACCGAGGTTAGTCTTGATACTTACTGGGCACCGCCGTGGTGTGCTCATGCTACTCTTCTGCACATTTTTGTTGTGCAGATACAGGTACTTCCGCTCAGTTTTGTCAGCCTTGGAAGGAGGCGTATCGGTAGAGACTTCGAGGTATATCTGCTACGTCCGCAGACCAAGGAGTCCCTTTCCAGTTTTCTGTAATAAGTATAGCTATTTCAGTATTTCTCCTTTGTATAGATATTCTTGAGTCAGAGCCTCTTTTGTATCCCTTAGCTTGTGATTTGTGAGTTTCCGGGTTTTGGAAATTGTTTTAGACTTGTGATGTTGAGTTGTACTTGCCATGCGGCATTCAGTACAGTTTCCTTTAGATATTTGATTTGATTTTCTCTATTTTTCCGCAATTATTACATCTCCGCAAGTGTTAGGCTTACCTGGTCATGGGGACCAGGTGCCGTCATGACATGTTCACAGTTGGTGAACTAGGGTCGTGACATCACTGTTTTGATTTTACACTTGAACTCAGTCATGTTATTTTCCACTGTTTTTATACTCAGCCATGTTTACTCATTTTTAATATTTAAATGATATTTGGGCTGAGAAACACTATTTTACTATTGCTCGAGAGGCTTGTGAGGATTTTTGACTGAGTAAGGCCGAGGGCCTATGTTGTGAGGAAACACTGATATTGATTTGAGGCCGAGGGCCTGAGATATGTACGCCACGAGGTGGCTTGATTGATATGAGGCCGAGGGCCTAGTGATGATGCCACGAGATGGCTTGATATTGCGCTTGGGCCGTAAGGGGCCCCTCCAGGAGTCTGCACACCCCCAGTGAGCGCGGGTACCCAGTATGATGTGAGATTGAGCCTGAGGGGTTGGTATGGTTCTGAGATGTTGCTCGAGGGGCAAACTTCTATGTGTTTATTATTCCTTAATTGCCTGTCATTTTCATGCTTACTTATTGAAAAAAGATTTCTACTTATCTCTTGACTGATTTACTGTTTTCAAATGGTTTTACTGCTTCACTATAGATTGCTTTGTGTCTTACGTGATTTCTCGCTTTCAGTCTTTATTTATATTTGTTACTCACTGAGTTGGAGTACTCACTTTACTCCCTGCACCCTGTGTGCAGATTCAGGCGTGTCTGGTTCCGCTCCCGAGTGTTGATCCTTCTAGCTTCAGGCAGATATTCGGAGTCACGAGGTAGCTGTCTGGCGTCCGCAGTCCCGTGTTTCTCCTCCTTTATCACTTCTATCTATTTTCAGACACTTTTACTAGTGTATAGACTTAGCAGACTTGTATTATGTCTTATAGATGTTCATGACGAGTAACACCCCGGTTTGGGCTGTGTTTGGGTTATATTTCGGCATTATTATGATATTATCTGCTACTTAGTACTATTAAATCATGTTTTAGCTTGTTTTTTTGTTGTCTAGCTGTTTAACTTCGAATTGAGAACAGTTGGCTGGCCTTGTCTTCACGAGAGGCGTCATCACGACCGGGTCCGGGAATTGGATCGTGACAGAATTCCCCAAGGTAGAGATATCATGTGAAAAGAAAGTAGAGTTATACATTATTTTTCAAGATAAAAAAGGTAAAACATCGTTCAAAAGATATATAATTATTTTGAGATTACATCAAACTACAAAACAAAGGGGTATATTTGGACAAAAGCTTGAGCAGAAGTTAAGAAAGAACTGTAGAGTACAAACCTAATAATAAAATAAAAGTAAATAAAAACTTTGATTGCCAAGTCTTTCGTGATTTCGATTTTCTCTAGGTGTTTGAAGTTTAATACAACTCATTTTGTTTTCATAAATAACAAGAAGTAGCTTTTAACTTTTCTCTTTCTACATTACCAAATGAAATATTGAAATACTAGTATACACCCTAAAAAGAGAAATCAACAATAAGGAAAAAGGGGAACCAAAAAGAGAAAGTTTGACAGGTCTAATTGTATGTTAATGGATGCATCCGGAGAACACGAAAAATAATTGTCACGATCCAATTTCCATACCCGGTCGTGATGGCGCCTTTCGTGAAGACAAGGCCAGCCAACTAACCCAATCCGTTTCTTTAACAATTATTAAACATAAATGTATAGATAAATATAGCTTAACGACAATAATAACCAGTATGTACAACCCAATACAACCGACCGGGGTGTCACAAGTCACGAGCATCTAAAGAAACCTGAACACAACTACAGGGCCAATAATAATATATAAGGAAAAATCCTAGAAATCAAAAGACAACATCCGGTGCCGCGAACGCTGGCGGTCACCTTACTCAGCTACAATAGCCATACCTTCAATCAGCTAATAACCCGCTACCGGGTGAACAATACCTGCAACTGCATGCGAGGTGCAGGGAGTAAAGTGAGTACTTCCAACTCAGTGAGTAATAAGAGTAAATAATAATTGAGAGGCAAGAAATCACGTAAGAGCACTCCATCATGCTATATAGGACAGTACCACTCTTTGAGAAAACAGTAAAACCGTGAAAATCCTTTAGAAAATATCTGGCTCAGTTTAAAACCTCTTTTGAAAACATCCTTTTCCAACAGTCAAGCAAATGAACGCGTAATCAGATAGTGCAAGTCCGCACATAAGACAGCCCCTCGGGCACAGCACTCCACAAACAGTTAACACCAGGGCGTCTGGTAAACAGTACAAGCAATAGCATGGATGCCAATGATATGAGAGTGCTAAATGTCATGACACGTAGTACAAACAGGAACCAATGCATGAATGCAATGCAATGCATATGACCGCTGCGGCGCGCAGCCCGATCCATTTGGGTACCCGCGCTCACTGTGGGGGTTCAGACTCCGGAGG